>NC_081553.1:38445444-38710444 GCF_963082655.1 Stomoxys calcitrans | reverse complement strand
AAAAGAAATAGACATAGACAGGATTTAAGTGCAAGTGATTTATTGGTTGTTTTAGAAGTATGAAAGAGATTTCCTCCATATTCCTGAAGCCCCCCGCCCTGCCACCCTATTTGTGTTCCTTCTGGTAAGCCTGACCCTGGGTGGCAAGGCAGCAATGGGAGTTAACAAAAGCCTTAAGAGATTTAAGTAGATTACCAACCAAAGGTCTTAAGGGAAAGTCGTGGGGCATACAAAGAAAAAAATGAAAAATTAAAAAAAAATATATAAAAAAATTACAAAAAATAAAAATAAAAAAAAAATCTAAAACGAATTAAAAGAATATAATTTTTTTTTTAAATTTTTGTTAAAAAATGATAAAATCAAAAAAAAATATAAAAACGAAAATTAAAAGAAAACACGAAAATTAGAAATTAAATAAAATTTTAGACAATTTTTTTATTAAAAGAAAAAAATTTCCAAAAAAAAAAATAAAACAAAAATTAAAAAAACATGAAAATTCGAAACTAAAAAACTAAATGGCAGTTAAAAAAATATTTTTTAAAAATATTGGCTTAAAAAAAATTTTTTTATTTATTATTTTTTATAGACTACCCAATAGGCACCATATATAGACGATTTTTTCCAAACTTTTTCAAGAAAAAAATGTGTTTTTGTTTAAGAAACCCATGTATTACTAAATTCTGCTTATGTTGGCTTGGGTCTTTGCCTTTTGTCTGCATTTGTTGCAAAAATATATGATAATTATTCTTGTATGCAATTATTATTATTTCAATAATGTCTGTCTATCTCATGTGTAAGTGTTTGCGATGATTCTGGGTTTGTGTTTTTGTTGTCTCTGTCTATTTTCTTTTGTTTTTAACTGCAATTAACTATTTGACGTTTGGTAAATGCATTTACATTTTAATAGAGCCTCAGCTATGCAATGTTCTACATACTGACAGATGAATGGACGGACGGACGGACGGACAGACAGACACATTTAGACTTTTGCCTATAAAGAAAGACATAACTTTTTCCTTTAAACACAACTAAATAGACAATTATACAGAGTGAGAGATATAACAATAATGCAACAGCAAACACCACACACAGGCATGCATACACTCATACATATATGAGAAGCATTAGAGTCACGGCAACTGGGAAATTGTGTTCTATAGTTGGGGCAAAAACAAAAAACCATTGGCGGCAAAAAGCAACAGCATCATTTAAAGCATAGAAGGGTTAAAAAGCAAAACGACTTAAACTCAAAAATATACTTAAACATGTAAAATAAAATAAAATAAAATAAAATAAAATAAAATAAAATAAAATAAAATAAAATAAAATAAAATAAAATAAAATAAAATAAAATAAAATAAAATAAAATAAAATAAAATAAAATAAAATAAAATAAAATAAAATAAAATAAGATTAAATAGAAACCAAAAAAATAAGTAATACCAAAAATGAATATAAATAATAACTAATTCAAATCTTGACAAATTACATATAAAATTTTAGTATTCAGAAAAAATTATTTTTATATAATATTTTTAAATTATTTTTTTTTTCTTTTTTATTTATTTATTTATTTTTTTTTTTATTCTTCACTTAGCTCTTTTTGCTTTCCCTGAATACTCTCAATCTTTCATTCAATTCACTTCACTGACTGCTGACAATACCAAAGTGTGCAAATACTTAAAATATTATGACGAACGATCGTTGGCAATTGTTTTGTAGTTGTTTCTTTGCTAGTCGCAACTCATTTTAAAACAGTTTTTTTTTTAATTTTAATTTTTTTATTGCAATTGTTGTATTATGTTGGGTCTTGTGTTGTTTTGTTATTATTATTATAGTTTATATATTTATTTGTTATAATGTCTAATAACCCAAAGGAATGATGACTTTTGTCTCATATGCCATACACTGCCTTTGTGTGTGATAATGAGTGTATGTGTTTATGAGCATGTGTGCGAGAAAACATGAAAAGTATTTATTTCAAATTCCTTGTGGTGACATAGCAGAAAACGGGCATAATTTGCTGGCAATTATTAATTGCAAACATGCATTTCATTTTAATAATTATTTTTATTTGCAATTGTCGCCCAACCCCTGCTCCTCTCTCCCCCTCTCTCTTACACTCACTTTGTGTCTGTTAAAGTATCCTATTTGTTAGTTTCCCAAGGATGGGAAATTACGATTTGTTCACGCTTTTTTTTAGATTTTTTTGGTTTGTGGTCTACAAAACACAATACAAAAAATTGTGAGAGATTGCCATTGGGAGGGGTTTTTTGGGGAATAAAATTTGAACGGTTTGTAAATGGCAGCCATGGCACTACAAATGAGTTAAAAAGATAAACGCAGGTGTTATAGATCTTCTCATGGTTGGGTAAACAAACTATTAATTAAATGGCTTTTAAAAATTATTTAAAAATACAAATAGTATGAAGGAAAATATTGGAAAGAGATTAGGTATGGTACACTGAAGAAAACGATGACAAATAATGACAAACAATATTTTATTTCATATATAAAAAAAAATATTAATAATTTTTGTAATATTTTTTTATGTTTTGCTTATTTTATTATATTTTATTATATTATATAATATTTAATTTATTTTATTTGATTTTATTTGATCTTATTTTATTTTACTTTATTTTATTTTATTTTATTTTATTTTATTTTATTTTATTTTATTTTATTTTATTTTATTTTATTTTATTTTATTTTATTTTATTTTATTTTATTTTATTTTATTTTATTTTATTTTATTTTATTTTATTTTATTTTATTTTATTTTATTTTATTTTATTTTATTTTATTTTATTTTATTTTATTTTATTTTATTTTATTTTATTTTATTTTATTTTATTTTATCTTATCTTATTTTATTTTATTTTATTTTATTTTATTTTATTTTATTTTATTTTATTTTATTTTATTTTATTTTATTTTATTTTATTTTATTTTATTTTATTTTATTTTATTTTATTTTATTTTATTTCATTTTATTTTATTTTATTTTATTTTTTTTAATTTAATTTTATTAATTTTTTTTTTTTTTTTTAATTTTTTTATTTCAGTATAATTTATTTTAATTCTCATTATTTTTTTTTACTTTTGTTTTTTTTTCTAAATATTTGTTTTTTTAACAACAAAGTCCTTACTTTCTGGTGCAATTCTTTGCACCATTTTTCCCAAGCTTCCATCCTGCAATGCCTGCTAATCGAAATTCAATCCAAATTCTTTCATATGGGTTATGTTTATTTTATGGAAATTTCTTGCCATTTTAATTAACAATAATAGCCCATCAAGTTCTAATAACTCACCCCCGTCTCTACCATCCCACCTTTCTCAATGCTCACTTCTGTTGCAAACATTAGGACCAGCTATGTGATCACTATGCAAAAAATCCAACTCCATACTCGTCTGGTAGCCAAATTAGGCCTACCAAACATAAATCGCCTCCTCAAAATTTCCCCTACCCCTTATCAAAAAAAAAACACCATCTGCAAGAAAATAGATGACACAAAACCATTTGATGACATTAATATGATTTAATGCATTAATTACCCGCCTTTTGCAATAAGAAGACCAAAAGAGGAAGCACCATCAGCACAGAGAAACAACCACAGTTATTGCCTTTATGAAAATTTGCCAAGCCGCTGCACAGCTTATGATGGGTTGGGGGAAAAGCGCAAAAAAAGATGAATTCTTAGAGGGGTGATAGAAATCAATTGCCAACAAAACCATAAAAGCCACTCAAATAAGAAATTCCTCTTAGTACTATGATGGCCCTTGGAAATTGCCAAACTTACTAAAAGTATGCAATGGATTTTGTGCGCCGTTTTTTTTTTTTCAACTAAGAATTCCCCAAATCCCTGAAGAGGATTTACCCTTAAAGGGCACAAATATAGCACCAACAACAAGGATAGGAAAGCACAATGGCAACAAAGACGATGACAACGACGACACACTTTCCACTTTGAGAAATATGAAAAGAATTATGACACAAACTTAGCAATATACCATGCTTGTGTATGTGTGTTTCGAGGGCTCTTCAATATAATTGACGTCAATACATATTTCGCACCGTGAATAACAAATACCTTGTCTGTTGTTGTTGTTTTGTGTGTTTTTTTTTTTTTTACTTGCTGTCTTGTTACGCATATAGGACAACGTAGCCCAAAAGTATGCTATGCTGATTGTTATTACTTAGTTATCGTGGGCTGTGGCAAGGATGGTTGGGTTGGCTGGCGCTCGCATTTGTTGTTTCATTGCTTGGTTGTTATGCCAATACTTTTGTTGGTTATTGTTCGTGCATACACATACTCTGTCATACTCGTATATCACAAAAAGGATATTGAAAATTATGTTTATAGGTTAGGGAAGGAAAGACGGAAGGACGCATATATTCTCATACAAAATAACAAATCTATACAAGGCCTCATTCGAACGTTACCCAAGACAATGAGGGGTACGCACGGGTATACCTAGTGGTATGGCAATAAAGCAACAAAATGGCAAAAACGACTTCTACATGCTTGCGAAAAACAAGAGGCATATCCTCCCGCATCTAGACAAGGCAAAAAGTCGAAGGCATGGTGCAAAAAAAAGAATACGGGAAAGCTGAAAATTATGTAGAGCATTCAATAATCAGGATTATATAAATAATATGCCATACCCGCACATGAACCGGCAAACGGTAATAGTCATAAGAAGCCAGCTACTGGTGGTGATGGTGGTGATGGGTATGTGGTGTTGATGGGGGTTGAGCTGCTCTTTTTTTTCTGCTTCAAAGTTGTAAGGTGTACTCATATTTCATTTATTAGCCCAACACATTGAAATAAAATATTTTCGTAATTCGAGCAGAGAGTTGGGAAAAGAGAGTGAAGGTATTGTTTTTTTTTTTTTTTTTTGTTTTGAGGAAAATCCTTAGAGCCCCTCATGGCTTAAGATATTAAACACATATGTCTCAAATAGTAAAGAGCAAAGAGTCACAGGAATCTTCTTCTGCAGCTTTCACAGCCATATGAGCCCTGCAAACATTTCGAATTTTCACTTTGCCTAATACCCGAAAAAATAGCATCAAACCAAGGCATTACATAAAATTTAATGTTCAAGTTAATTTCCTTTGAAGGATGCGGTGTTGGTGCTAACAAAACAAACGAAAATGAATTTCCTTGGCATTTGCCAAAAGGGTTCATTAATTAACTTTTCTCTTTGTTCCACTCGAACTTCCTCCCACACTTCTTGTTGTTTTTAATGGCTGTTTAAGATGCTTAATTGAAGTTCCCAAAGTAGAGCAAAGAACTGTTTTCAAAATGAATAACGCCTTGTTATTTAATTTTTTCATTATAAACGCAAGCACTGTTGTTGTTTTTTTTTCGTCCTTCAGCTGTTTTTTTTTCTCTCCCGCTCATCATCAGTGGGAATAGCATTTTTCCAGTTGTGACATTTTCATTATGCGAAATGCGAGTCACGTATGTGTTTGTCACAGGGATTAAAGACTTTTTGTCATTTTCTCCAAGGAAAATGTTAATTAAAAATAAAAAACGCAGCCAGCAACTCTGCTTAGCGTGTTTTTCTTGAAGGATTTTTTTTTCTTCACTGGTACTTAGTTAAGGGAAAATATTCTTGTGTTTTCCTGTCAAGGACTTAAGAAGGTAAGCGTGTAACTTTGTTGCGAAAGCTTTTTTTCATGGTTTTCTTGTTCGGTTTTTTTTTTTTTTGGGAGAAGGTTAATTAAAAAACTTAAGACACGTGTAGGAGAAATTATAATATTTGCTATATTAACAGGTATGAGGTATTAGAATGGTTTTGGCAGCTAGAATTATTATTTTTTTGGAGGGAGAAGGGAAGGAAAATTTTAATTTTTTTTAATGTATAACATAATAAAAAATAGGAAAAATTAAAAACAAAAAAATAAATTTAATAAAAATAAGTTCGGAAAATGCAAAAATTCAGGCAAATCGGATAAGAATTGCAGCTTGTTAGAGCTCAAGAAGTAAAATGGGGAAATCAGTTTATATGGGAGCTATATGAGGTTATAGACCGCTTTGGACCATACTCAACACAGTTGTTGGAAGTCATTACAGAATACTTCATTCAAAATTTCAGCCAAATAGGACAAAAATTGCGGCTTCCAGGGGCTCAAGAAGTCAAATCGGGAGATCGGTTTATATGGGAGCTATATCAGGTTATAGACCGATTTAGATCGAACTTGGCATAAATGTTAGAAGTCATAAAAAAACACCATGTCCAAAATTTGAGCCAAATCGGACAAAAATTCAGGCTTCCAGGGGCTCGAGAATTCAAATCGGGAGATCGGTTTATATGGGAGCTATATCAGGTTCTTTTCCGATTTCAACCGTAGTTGACACAGATGTAGGAAGTCATAAAGGAACACCACGTGCAAAATTTCAGCCAAATCGGACAAAAATTGCGGCTTCCAGAGGCTCAAGAAGTCAAATCGGGAGATCGGTTTATATGGGAGCTACATCAGGTTCTTGACCGATTTAAACCGTAGTTGACACAGATGTAGGAAGTCATAAAGGAACACCACGTGCAAAATTTCAGCCAAATCGGACAAAATTTGCGCCTTGTAAGGGCTCAAGAAGTCAAACCGGGAGATAGGTTTATATGGGAGCTATATCAGGTTATAGACCGATTTGGACCGTACTTGACATAGTTGTTGAAAATCATGCCAGAGCACTATGAGTAAAATATCAGCCAAATCGGACAAAAACTGCTGCTTGCCAGGGCTCAAGAAGTCAAATCCTGAGATCGGTTTATATGGGAGCTATATCTAAATCTGAACCGATATAGTCCATATTAAATCTCCAACGGTCCACATCGATATTAGGTATCTGTGCCGAATTTCAAGACGCTAGCTTTACGCATTCGACCTCCATCGTGATTTCGACAGACGGACGCAAGGACATGGCTAGATCGCTTTAGAACGGGTTTTAGACGAATATGTCGAGGTGTTACAAACGGAATGACTAGATTAGTATACCCCCATCCTATGCTGATGGGTATAACAAGTTCTTTGAATGACTTTTTCAAACACATATAAGTTATTGTCTATATGGATTCTACTTGCCATGGCTGTTAGGAGTCATAGAAAAACACCACCGCCAAAATTTCAGGAAAATCGAGTAATACTTGCACCCTCTAGAGGCTGAAAAGGTCAAAGTGGGAGATCGGTTTATATGGCAGCTATACCAGGATATGCACTGATTTACACCATACTTGACTCATTGTGTACAAATAAAACACTTCATGCTTAATTTCGGCCAAATCGCATAAGAATTGCTTCCTCTAGAAGCTCAAGAAGTCAAGACCCAAGATCGGTTTATATGGCAGCTATATCAGGTTATCAACCGCTTTAGACCATACTAGGTACAGTCGTTGAAAGTACTACTGCTAATAGGGTACCACATTTCTTGATATCTGAAGGGGGGGCGGACGCTCCCCCTTACCCAAATTTTCAAAAACGCCATATCTCGGAGATGGGTGGTGTTATTTAAGCGAAATTTTGTGTGCTCTCTCTTATAGTAACCTAAAAACAAAAATTTGGTATCAAAATTACGGATGGGGTACCTAGGGGGCCGCCTCACCCCCAAAACCTCTCAAGTATATATTAAGACCAATCATGACAATATGGGACTCAAATGAAAGGTATTTAACATTAGAACATTTTTCTGATGTCCAATTGACGGACCAAGTGTTTGGGGGACCACCCCAACCCCCCAAAATACCCCTAAATCGGACATATTTACCGACCATGGCAATATGGGACTCAAATGAAAGGTATTTGCGAGTAGAATACGAATCTGATATCCAAATGTGGGACTGGAGTTACTGGAGGTCCTCCACCCCCCCAAATAGGAATTTTTTGCTGACCCTGGCAATATGGGGCTCAAATAAAAAGTGGAACACGAATCTGATATCAAAATTCGGGACCAAATGTCTAGGGGACTTGTCACCCCCACAACAACACCCAAATAGGACTTATTTGCTCACCATGACAATTTGGTTCTTAAAGAGAGTGGAGCTCGATAGTGATAGTTTTTAGGGCCCATACCCCGAACCGGACATACTGCTGACTTTTGCAGTAAGGGGTTTAAATGAAAGGTTTTTGAGATTATGAAAGTAATTTGATATTAAATTTTGAGGCCAATGGTAATTAAGGGTTCAAATAAATGATATTTGAGAGTAGAACACAATGCTGATATATTTTCAGGGCTAAGTGTTTGGGGGATCATCCCTCTCCCCAAAACACCCCTTAATCGGGCGTATTTTCAGACCATGCCAAAGTGGGGCTCAAATGAAAGGTATCGGGGAGTAGAACACGAAATTGATAACGTCATGCGGGACCATTTTCCTTGGGGGTCTACCTCTTTCCCAAAACACCCCCAAAGAGTACAAATTTACCGACCAATGACAATTTGAGCCACAAATGAAAGGTGTTTCAGATTAGAAAACGAATTTGACAACCAATATTGGGGCCAAGTGTTTGGGGGAACGCCTCAGTCCACAGAAGAACCCCTTGAATCAATGGTAATATGGGATTGAAATAAATGTTATTTGAGAGAAGCGAACGATGCTGATATTTTTTCAGGGCCAAGTGACTGGGGGACAATTGTACCCCCGAAAACACCCCTAAATCGGACAGCATGAGAATATTGGGCTCAAATATGGAGTACATTTACATTAAAAATGGAATGCATCTAACATCCCTGTCCAGCTAGTAATAAAATAAAGTGAAATTTTTTATTCCGACAGAAAAAAAAAATAGTTTTCCATTTTCCCCTATTTCTCCCCAATTTTCCATATTTTTAGTTAATCGTATCGAAATTTGATCAATCAATGCTTTTTGGCTCAAATAATTTTTTTCTATTACTAGGGGTTGGTAATTTAACGCTTCGTATTAAAATCCTTACCATTTTGCTGATTATTTTCCAAATCTCTTCCCCCAGCTAGAAAAACCAAAAAAATAATCCTCCAATTTTGAAATTTGATATTTCCATGTAAGCAGATCGTATTATACGATGACCAATGCCAGTTAAAACGGTTTCGATTTATTTACTTGGCTAGTAATCTTTGAATGCCCTTTTCTAAATATTTGCTGCAAGTCTAAAAGGCTTTTTCTCTACTTTTTTTCTTTGGTAACCTTTTCAATAATTCACATGATTTGGTTGGAAGGAGTTTTGTGTTAAGCCATTAGCCTCACCCCCTCTAGATCATATGCTCTTGAGTGCCTTCAATTCAATATTCAATTAGGGGTTTCTATAAATTCCTATGACCCCAAGTTTTAACCCTTTTTATGTTGCTCACAAACACACACGTACACACACACACACACTCTATAAATATTAGAAAAACCAAACAGTTTGATGGATTAAATTACACTTTACAAGTGGTCAATACAATTTTTAAAGGGGACTACTCACTAGCCATGCATGCCATCCTGCGAGTTGAAAGTTCGAAGAAAGCAGAAAATGGAAAAATTCAATTCATTTCAATTGAACCGGGAAGTTGTGAAAAGGCCATGGTCGCTTCATTACAAAGGCCAAGGATATATTAGCAGGATAATTGTTATTGACCATAAGTGTAATGAAAGCTTCAAAGGGTTAAGCGCTAGCGAAGTATAGGCCTAACGTAATACAAGAAGGTTAATCACAGATTACAACAATTGCTGAGTAAAGTGACCAGCATGGTGGGTCATTTCCTTTGATATTTGACTAGGACTTTAGACTTTCGTTTAGTAGTGGAGGGAGGAGGAGGAACTAGACTAAATTGTAAAACGCATTTCAAAGAAACCGCTTGGAAAGTACTCAGAGGCCTTTTAAGCTTTAAAGCTCACTGGCTTTTGGTCTTAGGCCACAGCGAGGTCCCATGCTAGTTTAACCTATGTAATTAAATGTAAATTTTTTGTGCAATAAGAATTAAATTCTTATGCCTGGGGCACTTTTAAGGTTTCACACTTGGCAGGCAACAATGTGTGTTGGTAGAAAACCTCTTAAATGGCAAGCAAAATGTTCGAAAACGTTAAGGGTGTAACTTTTTCTTTATAAGTTTTCTCTTAAGCTTTTAAGCTGATTTAGGGCTTATGTGGTAAGGTGTGTGCGGGCGTTTATTTAAACGCACCTAGGCTTTGCGCTTCGTTTGTTGTGGTGTTATGTGGCAAAAGTCTTGGAATTTTTTCCACAAAAGGTGTTTTAATTCAGTTTTTTTTTGTTTTGTTGCTTTGCACTGCGTTGGCCAAACCAAAAGTTAAGAATGAGGACAGCAGAATTAAAAAAAATAAAAATCCTGCCTTTGGTTTAAAGGCAGAAATGTTTTATTTTGTTTTTGTTTTCTGTTTGGCATCTTTTTTTTTATATAAGCCGTTAGTTTCTTGGGCCAGGGTTCTTGATTTTTGTTTTTGCTTTTTGGCATAAATTTCCATAGAATTTTTGTCAATGATTCGTCTTTGTCGTTGTTGTCATTTGAAATGTTTCCAAGGCTTTAATAAGCCCATTAGAAATCAAATGTTTTTTTGTCTTCGATTTTTTATTGTGGATTTTTGAGGGGTTTTTGTTCTCATTTTTTTTTTGTCATAAGCGGCTTCTGTTTGATTTTTGCATTATGTTGCTTGCTTTTCGTTGTTTTTTTTTTTTTGTTTGCAGTGTTTTGTTAAGGTTTTGAATACTTAACAAATATCTCTAAATTCTGGCTTTGAAGTTTTATTTTTGGATTTTGATCACATTTTCTGGGAATTGGCTTGATTAGAAGTTTAGATTTGTAACATTTGCATATTCAATTAAGCGAGGAACATTTTTTTTCTGTTTTGGTGAAGGTATTCAAATGACCTTCCATTGTCTTGGAAAGGAATTTAGAATATTAAAAAAAAATAGCAAATATTGAGCTCAATTTGCATTTAAAACACTTAAAAAATTTTTTTTTTCTAAAATTTTAAAATTGTAAACCATAGACAAACACCTTAGCCCATTACTCCAACTTTCTTCATTGGTAATAAAAAATCCCTTAAGTAATAAAAAATATTTAAAAAAATTAAAAAAACAACATATTCAAAAACTATTTCAAATAAAAGTGTAGCATATCTTAAGGGATTTTAATTTTTTCCCTTTTATAAGCATGACATTGGCCAAATCATTTGCCGAGAAATAACATTAAACTAAATTTTAATCAGTCATGAACAACATTAAAAAAAATAAAAAAAAATCGATTAGATATATATAAAAATATTTATATATTAAAGTGTAGCATATGTGAAGGGGTTAAATTTTTTATTTCTTTCATAATCATGCCATGGGCCGAATCGATTGCCAAAAAATTAGGAAAAAAAGATAAATTAATGAAATAAGCTGACCTTAAAAAAGGAGCTTATGGAAAAAGTACTGCCTATCGTTAGGCGTGAAAACTTTATACAACTCCAAAAAAAATAGCTCCCACCTAATGATTAATAATTTTTGGAATATAGAAATTAACTGAGTCACTGAAACAAAATTTATAGTTTTTGGACCAAACCAAAAATTATGAAAAAATGAAGCATATCCCAAGGCGTTAAGTTTTCAAAATCATTGTATTAACCGCTCCAGCAAACAAAATTTTTTACCCTAATAGAATACGCAAAAGGAGAAGACCAAAACTTCGATGGAATGATCAAATGGAGAGCGACATCTCAAAACTGGCGATGGCGACCATAATAGAATACGCAAAAGGAGAAGACCAAAACGAGAAAACTAAACGATGAAGTGATCAAGTGGAGAGCGGCATCTAAAAAGTGGTTGTCAGAGATTGCAGAAGAAGCACAGAAAATCGAAGCGCTTGAAAATCTATTTGGCTAGAGTAATAAATTTTCTGTACTGGCCAATAATTAGAGTAAAGTAAGTATTTAACACAGTGTTTTTAGAAAAATATCCAGGAATTAAATAGGAACTTAACAAATCTTCCGCAAAATAACTTATGAAACTAAATGTTGCATATCATCAGGCGTTTATAAATTACTGTATTCTAAATTGTTAGAATTCATCAACAATATCGCAGAAGTCAATATCGCAGCAGTTCAGAATCAAAAACACTTTGGAGAGAAAACAAAAAAATATAGTGCTGAAAAAACAGCATATGCCAAGGGACTTAAAAATTTAATAAAAAATTTCAATATATATATTTTTTTCGGTTGGCATTTGCCACAGAGATACAGCGGATACAAAAACGTACGTTTTTTTTACCACCTGTGAAATGTTTGTAAAGTTTATTAGTATTGGAAAATTTTTAGCACATATCAAGGCGTTTTTGAGAAAAAATAGTTCTAAATAATAATTAAAATATTAAAACTCACAAGTGGATTTTTTTTTTAAACCAGTAACATCGCTGTGGAAAAATCATATTTCACAAACATTTTTGATTTAATTTCTTTCAAAGAAATTCAAGCAATTATTTCATTGGTTTTTTGTTTTATGTTTTGATTGACTTTTTTTCTTTAAATTTATTTGGCTGGAAATAAATTCTACATAATTTTTAGTTTGTGAGGGATAGGTTACGTTAGGTTAGAGTGGCAGTCCCTTACAGACTCACTTAGACAATTTTTTAAATCCATTGTGATACCACAGTAGCGATAGACCAAGGCTTCTGGCGGGAATCGAACCCACGACCCCTGGTCAGGTAATCCAAGCGCGCTACCAACTAGGCTACAGGGGCGGGATAATAAAGAATGCAATTTCGAAAAAATTTGAATTAAATGCTATTTGAATATTTCATTTATATGGATATATGGAAGAATATACAAAAAGTGTAGCATACTTTTGGGATGTAAGTTTTTGCAGGCAATGCAAATTTTTTTGGTAAATTTTAATAAAAAACTTTATTTTTTTATAATTTTTAATACGTTTGGAGATATTTAAATTTTTAAATTTTGGCTTTGAACGCCACGATTTTACCAATGGATTGTGGGATAGAACAATTTAGTGTAATGAATTGTTTTTTAAGCTAATGGATTTGTTTTGTTTCAAAATTCATAGTGAATCATTTTTCCAAAAATTCGGCTTAGACATTCCCACTCTGAAAAAACCATTAAAGCCTTAAACCACAGCCTTATGGCTTACACCTCAAAAATGAAAGCCTTTGATATTTGACAACAACTGCAATGTTGTTCCCCTTTTTTTTTCTTTGGGGTGACAAATAAAAATTGTTTGCCAATTGTTGGCCGTAATAACAAAACCAAGTTAATATGCCAGCCATACAACAAAAAGGCAAAAGAAGCTGAAACGGCTAAAGGGGGCCTAAGTATAAATCCAAAGGTGCTGCTTGAGGTTCTGCTCTAAAAACGTAACGAAATGATGACATTTTTGTGGTTTGTCAAGGCAACAAACCCAAAAATGAATCAAAAGCCCACCAAAAAACAAGAAAAAAACCAATCCATATAAAAATAAAAATTTTTGCAGACGCGACACTTCATACATAATAAAATCGTGAAATGTCTCAAATGTTTATTTCAATTTGGTCTTGTTTTTTGACTTAAAACTCCAGTTGTTGTTCTTGTTGTTAATGTTGATGGTGGTGGTGTTTTAGATTCATTGGAATTGGTTTGGTCAAAAAAACCAAAAAAAAGTTCCATATTGACAATAATACCGAAACAGAGCAAAACAAAACCAAAGAAGCAACATTGATCGAAAAATTGGTTCATTGGCAGACTGCGAGACAGATGGACAGACATAGGGATATGGATTGACAACAACAATAAAATCACAACAACACGTTTTTGAAAGGTTCTAAAATTTATAATAAAAATATTTCAGCAACAGCATTGTTATTGCCCAAATTTCTTGTTGTTGTTGTTGTTGCTTTTGTCTGATTTTAGGGACAAATTTGGGGACTTGTTAATGTGATTTTTCTTTCGTTTTGGTTTTAATGCTACACTTTTAAGGTTTCTTAGTTAACCTTAAACTTGGACTGATTTTTGTAGCCGCTTGGGGAGCCTGAACGCAGGGAGGTGGATTGCGAGGGTTTGTTATTGTCTTTGCTGAAGACTTTGTGTATGTTTCGCAAAAAGTATCAAATAATGGAAACAACAAAAAATGTTTTTTCGGAGATATTTCATTTGTGGTTTTCGGGGCAGTGATGAACAGAATGATCTTGACGAGCTTTAACATTGAAGCAAAAGCAAGTCCCCAAAACAAAAAAAAAAGATATGTTTTTCGCACAATTCATTTGCAGGCCACAAGCTGGTCGGGTGTCGTCTGGTCTGCTTATATCGGTCGGACGCTTGGTCTCGCTTGGCCTGCCAGTGATCATGATGATGTCAATGATTGCCATGGGTCGTGATGATGATCTCTGCTGTTTTTGGGAGATGTGTTAAAATCACGATCATTCAACATTTTGTAAAATTCGCAAACATGTTCCAACACCACCAACAGCACCATCATCATCGTCATCATTATCAGCAACACCGGCTTCTTCAAGCAACATCATTATCAGCAACTTTTTGTAGTTGTTCTCTACAACATCAACACCATGGTCACTAATAGCAACAACAACAACAACAACTTGAACTCATCAACAGCAAAGTTTATGTCTTTTCCTTCAAAAAATCATCAGTTACCAAAAAATTTATAGGTATGTATGTGGTTCCAAAACAAAACAAAAAAGCAGCAACAACATTAGAACTGGTTAAAAACATTATGCTCTGTTTCCCTAGTCATGTTGTTGTTCATGATGTCCATGTATTTTTTTTTTCTTTTTTTTTTTTTGGTTAAAAGAGGATATCATTGTGGTTAAGTGAAGTTTTTTCTTTTTCGTCCCTCTTAATTTTCAAGTAGACCTTAATTTTTTGGCAGACAGCAAGACGACGTTTGGAGAAATTTTCTGGAAAAAATGTCTGCGGTAAAAATGAAACTTAACAAGCCATAAAGCACAAAGACAGATAAAACCTTAAAAATGAGCTTAGGAAGAAATGAAAAAAAAAAAACGTGTAGCCTACTCAATAATTCCATATGAAGGCAGAAAATTCCTAAAATCGATAGAAAGAAAAAATCCTAAAAAATGTTGTTATACGCCCACCTTCAACTCTAAACAGGGGTTTACGTTTAAATGTGGGTGGCTTGGGTTTTTTTTTGGTTTTAAAACCAGCAACTTAGTTAAGTTCCTCTATTCCACCAACTCCAAACTACAAGGGGGAATGCTGTATGCATGTTTTGTCACACTTTTCCTTCATTCCACATTTTTAAACCAATTTCAGCTTGATTCTCTCACGTTTTTCACACACCAGGCGTGACTTTAATTTTTGTCCAAAAACATTCAATTTTGTACAGGGCTTTGTAATTTGTATAGTTTAAGTTACATGCTCGTTTTTTCATTGCTTTCCTGGCATATGTTTAAAATGTCTTATTTTTTAAAGAGTTTTACAACTAACCGCTATTGTAGTAATCTGCCAAAAAGTGTGCCATTATATTATGCCACGCAACTTACATAATTTTTTTTCGAAAAAAAAACCAAAACATTGTTTTTCTGTGTTAAAACTAAGAAAATTTGATATTATTTTTGTAATATGATCGGTTTTTACGATACCTTACTGCAACGCCGGGCCAAGTGTTTTTTGTAATGAAGTTTACAGCAAGGAAAGTTAAATGTCTTTATTAGGAGTTGGCATACTTAATTTGTCTCAAACAACAACAGATGGGTATGTAAGACATGTGTAGGGTATTAAAAAATGTGTGCAGTGGGGAATAAGAGGGTAAATTGGGTTTTAGAAAGAAAAACCTACATCAAATTTTCTGTTTTCGAAAATATAAGCTTTTGAAAGGAATAAATATAACTGCCCCTGCAAGATAGGCAATATATTATTTTATTAAACTTCTAAGTTTTCTTAGTTAACCTTGAACCTGGAATGATTTTAGAGACTCTTCAGGAGCTTGGAAGGGGGAGGTAGGTTGTTAGATTTGTTAAAAAAAAAGAAAAGAGACAACAAGGATGTCACCTTAGCGCAGAGGTTAGGTATGTTCACCTTTGACGAGGTACGTCTGGGTTCGAATTCAGTCGAGAACATCACAAAATTCAGAAAAAAATCAGAGATGGTTATCCCCTCCTTATGCTGGTTACATCTGGGAGGAACTCTACACTCTAAGGAGGAGTGGAGCCAGTTTCAACAGATACAGTGAAGCCAGTTTCAACTTTTAGCTCAATATCAAAGGGTTTCCTATTCATAAAAGAATCTGAACCAAGTGCTATTATTATTAATAATATTTGCCCCTCAAAGTAGGCAAGAGTTAAACTTAAATTATTGTATAATTTTTTACTTTGAAAATAGAAATGCAGAGCCATGTTTTAATTTTTTTTGAAATCCCAGTACCATTATAAAATTAGTTTTTGGCTAACTTTTCAAGTGTACCCCGCAAGGTAGGCAATAGTTTTTGGCTTGCTACAACTATGTTAAAGGAATAGAATATGAAGTTGAACAAGCATTTCTTTAAGTGGTGGTAAGTAAAGATTTAGATAACTTTTGACTACCCTAACATTTTTCGAACTAATTTTTTGCCTTATAAAACAGTCCCCGGAAAGTAGACAAGAAAGATTTTTTGTTACCTTCTTATAGGCAGAATTATATATAAACAAATTTGTGAATAAGTAGCTAATATAGGTGATTTCAAAAGCATATCTAAAATTAACATTCATTTGGTAATATTTTTTTTATATTTCCCTAAAGTAGGCGAGGTTTTTGTTACCTTTATCACATAAAAATTTAAATATCAAATTATTTCCAAGTATTTTCCACCATTTATAGTCTACTGACACCGAGTTGTAATTTTCAGCTAAGATTTTTAGTTTTGTAAGCAAGATAGGTAATAATCCATAAGGCGCCTGCGTGCTAGGCAACACAAATTGGTTTTTGTTCTTATATATGAAAATTTACAACAAAAGAAACAACGCAGCCAGTGAAAATTTCTGAGCCTCTACGCTCTAAATCAACAACATTGCCTAAAGGATAAAGTTACTAACTTTTTAAAATGCTCTTGCAGAGCAAAAAATTGAATATTAAATCCAACTTCCAACATCTTCACTTATACATTCAATTTTACTTCACCAAATATGACAGACTAGTTGTCTGACAAAGCTATTATTTAATCTTTATTTTTCATTTTTGTATATTTGCATTTTTTTGACATTGGCATTTCCCCCCAAAAGTAGGCAACGTTTTTTGAAATCATAATTTATAAAATTATTGCAAGTATCAAAGTTAGTTTAATTTCCTCGATTTATAATTGCTTCCGTAAAATTTTAACTTTCAACCAAGTTTTAAAGTTTTTGGTATAAAATAGTCCTCAGGTTTCTCACACAAGACTCCTATATGGTAGGCAACTCATATTATATTTTTTACCTTTTTTTTAACAAAAAATAGAAATTTTTTAACAAAAAAACTTGTAGCCATTGCCGTTTTCGGAGCCTTCCCGCTCTGCATCAATAACTTGGCCAAATAGTTTTAGTTTCTTACATTGCCTTTTAGGTAATTTTTGTTTGCAGCGCAACAGAAAGAACTTAGAATTACTACTTTCTCAAAAATTCAATTTAGCCACAGCAGTGAACAAATTCGACAAAGACGTTTTAAAGGCAAAACTATTAATCAATCTTTATTTTTCATTTTACACACGGGCATTTTTTGCAAAAATTTGTACACAGTCCCTAAAAGTAGGCATCGTTTTTTACATCCATTATTAATAAATCGATTTTAAGTATCTTGGTATACTTTATTTGCCCAATAAGAGTTTCCTGTAACCAAGTTTCATTTTCGGGCAAGTTTTTTTAAGTTTTCATACAACAGAGGCAATAGGATTCTTCCACAGTGCCCCTGTATGGTAGGCAACACATATTTCTATATATTTAATAATTACAAAGAAAACGAAAAATCGTAGCATTTTTCGATTTCTTGGCCTCTGCGGGCTGGTTTAAGAAATTCTCTTAATAAATGAAGTTTCGCACATTGCCTCTTTAGGTTATCGTGTTTTGCAGCAGAGCAAGAAGTAAAAAAAAACTTTTTCCCAAACCTTCACTCAAAAAAACACAATTTACGGCAGCAATAAGCAAATAAGACACATTTTTTGGCTTAACTATTATTTGAATACACAATAGCTGGAATTTCTGTAAAACGTAGGCTCTATATACAAAATCCAATTTTTCATATATGTAGGAGCACGTGTAAAAATAATGAAAATAGTCTTTGGTTATGTAGGGCACCTTAATACATTTGGCAAAAGTACTGATGAAGTTACATGGCCTAACAGAAATCATAATGCACTTGCCAGCCAAAGTGTTATGAATAACAACACACACTTGCTCAACTTTTAAATGTTCTTTGCTATGCTATTCTTTGAATAGAGAGCATTGAATATGATCTTCAGCTGGAAGATGTTCGAAAAATCACGAGAATAATGAAAATATTTTTTTTAGATTACATGAATACTTTAGTATTTCATATTTACTAGACATGTTTCTTCATAGGAAGAACCCCCATTATTCTTACGAGAATATTATGCATCCTGAAAACTGTAAGGTTAATTGAAATCGTTATAGGTTAGTAAATAATAAATATGCACACAATAAAATACATTATATATAAATCAGAACAATAATATATAAGTCCTGTAAGATTTTAAATGTTTATATTATAACGACGAAAGTCACAACACACCAAGATCTTAAGGTTTAATAATCTGAAAAATGTTTAATTTCCAGTTTATGCCAAAAATAATGTCACAACATATCGAAGGGATTGATGAACAGGCATAACAGCAAAGTTTATCTTAAATCACAACAATTGTCACAGGATCATAGTTTTCGGTACACAATTTTCAAACAAAAGTCACAAGTTCATAGTTTTCACCAGCAAATTTCCAAGTCTTGGTGGTTTTTTACAGCCAGTTTACATAACACTGTAAGACTTGAATTAGTGATTCGATTCACTTATCCTCTCACTAACTCCATAATCAACCAACCAAAAAAAAAGAAAAAAATATTATGATCATTATTTAATTTTTTCCCTAACCTTCTGTCTTCAGTCTTCTCCTATCTTTGGTCCTAATAAAATTGTTCGCTTTCGAGGAAATTTTTTTTTTTAAATTTTTTTCCCTTAAAAAAAGAGTTTCTTCATTTACTTTTCCTTCATTATAAGTCCATCGTAAGTTTATTTATATATAATATATATGAGTTTTTGTTTAAGATAATTTATAGCAAAAATAAATTATTTACAATTATTTAAGTATAAATGTATCTCAATCAGAGTCTAATCATTCGTTGAGATTTTTTTTTTAAATAGTAAAGCAAGCAAATTTTTGGAAATATTTTGTGTTTTTTTTTTTTCAATGACAACCTAATTTGCCTTATGTAAATGTAAAATTACATAGGTATGGATTTATTTTTTAATGTGTATTGTCCTTGTTGTTTATGTAAAATAGGTTAATTTGAAAAGTTATATATGGGCAAGTCAAAAAAGTTCTTTTTTTTTCGTATATAGATAAGAGTAAATATATAAATTACATTTTATTTATGATTTATGGCTAATATTTAAGGCAAAATTAATATAGATTTTCATTAAGAAAATTAAAAAAAATATTTTTTTAATTAAATAATTGTTATAGATGTATGTTATATACTAAGGAATTATTTTATACATAAATTCTTAAAAATAAAAATAATAACAGAAGAATTATGTAGGGAATTAACTATAACCATATTCATTGTCATCGCAAAGGAAAATATGATAAAATTATACAACGCAGAAAAATTCCGAGATTTAATCAGTAAGAACGTGCTAAGTTCGGCCGGGCCGAATCTTATATCTCTTTTGAGGCAAACCAAGAATAATGAATAATAACTGTTATGCTATTGGAGCTATATCGTGTTATAGTTCCATTCGGATCATAAATGAATTGTATGTTGAACATTGCAGAAGTCATTGTATAATGTTTCAGTTCATTCGAATAAGAATAGCGCCCTCTAGAGGCTCAAGAAACAAAATCAGGGGGACGGTTTATATGGGAGCTCTATCAAGCTAAAGATAGAGTCATGTATGTTGAAGGTCATAGGAGATGCCTTTGTACAAAATTTCTGCCAAATCGGACGAGTAGTGCGCCCTCTATAGGCTCAAAAAGTCAAGATCACAGTTCGGTTTACATGACAGCTATATCAGGTTAGGCACCGATTTGCGCCATGCTTAGCACAGTTATTGGAAGTCAACCCAAAACAGCTCATTCAAAATTTCAGCCAAATCGAATGAGAATTGCGCCCTCTATAGGCTCAAGAAGTCAAGATCTGAGATCGGTTTATATGGCAGCTATATCAGGTTATGAACCGATTTTAATCATGCTCAATACAGTTATTAAAAGTGATACCAAAACACTACTTGCAAAATTTCAGTCAAATCGGACGAGTAGTGCGCCCTCTATAGGCTCAAGAAGTTAAGATACCAGATCGGTTTATATGGCGGCTATACCAGGTTATAGACCGATTTGAATCATACTTAACACAGTTGTTGGATGTGACTCTAAAACACTACTTGCAAAATTTCAGTCAAATCGGATGAGAATTGCGCCCTCTAGAGGCTCAAGAAATCAAGATCCGAGATCGGTCTATATGGGAGCTATATCAGGTTATGAACCGTATTGAACCATACTCGGTACAGTTATTGGAAGTCATAACAAATCATTTCATGCAAAATTTGAGCCCAATCAGATGAGATTTGCACCCCCTATAGGCTCAAGACGTCAAGTCAAATCGGCAGATCGAATTAAATGGGAGCTATATCAGGTTATGGACCGATTCGGACCGTACTTGCCACAGTTGTTGAAAGTCATAACAGAACACTATTTGCAAAATTTCAACACAATCGGATGAAAATTTAAGCTTGTAAGGGCTCAAGAAGTCAAAACGGGAGATCGGTTTATATGGGAGCCATATCAAAATCTGAACCGATATGACCCATTTTCAATCCCCAATGACCTGCATCAATAATAAGTATCTGTGCAAAATTTCAAGCGGCTAGCTTTACGCGTTCGACGCTATGGTGATTTCGACAAACGGATGGACGGGCGGACATGGCTAGCTCAAACCATAAGCAGGTTAAGATCGAAGATGGGCCATATCGGACGATATCTTGATATAGCCCCCATATAGACCGATACGCCTAATTAGGCCTATAAAAGCCACATTTATTAACCGATTTTGCTGAAATTTGGGACAGTGAGTTGTGTTAGTCCCTTAGACATATTTCTTCAATTTGGCCCAGATCGGTTCAGATTTGGATATAGCTGCCATATAAATCGATCTCACGATTTAAGGTTTTGGGCGCATAAAAGGCGCATTTATTGTCCGATATCGGCGAAATTTGGCGAAGTGAGTTAAATTAAGCCCCTCGACATACTTCCGCAATATGGCACAGATCGATACAGATTTGGACATAGCTGCCATATAGACTTATCTCTCGATTAAAGGTTTTGAGCAGATAAAAGGCGCATTTATTGTCCGATGTCGCCGAAATTTGGAACAGTTAGTTAGATTAAACCCCTCGACATACTTCTTCAATTTGGCCCAGATCGGTTCAGATTTGAATATAGCTGCCATATAAACCGATCTCTCGAATTAAGGCTTTGGGTCCATTCAAGGCGCATTTATTGTCCGATTTTGCTGAAATTTGGGACAGTGAGTTATCTTAGGCCCTTAGATATCCTATTTTTAATTTGGCTCAGATCGGTCCAGATTTGTATATAGCTGTCATATAGAGCGATCTCTCGATTTAAAGTTTTGGGGCCATAAAAGGCGCGTTTTCTTGTCCGATTTCGCCGAAATTTTTGACAGTGAGTTGTATTAGACTCTTCGATATATTTCCGCAACTTGGCCCAAATCGGTTCAGATTTGGATATAACTGCTATATAGGCCGATTTCTCGATTTAAGGTTTTGGCCCCATAAAAGGAGCATTTATAATCCGATTTTACTAAAATTTGACACAGTTACTTATGTTTGGCTTTTCGACATCCGTGTCGTATATGCTTCAGATGGGCTTATTTTTAGATAAGGTATGCATATTTCACCGGATTTTGCCTTTACTTTTTTTAATAAAATAAAGTTAAATATTTTAGAAATTTGCATGAGTGTATTGAAGATAATGGTATAAAAACTAACATTGTTTTTTTTTTTTGAACAGTTAAATATTTTATATATAATAAAGAAAAAAATTATTTTTTTTTTTTAATTTTGCCTGAGTATGTTTGAAATAATGAAATAAATTCAAAAATTAAAATTTTGCAGTGAGCAATTTCGACAAACCCCTTTTAAAGGAAAAACTATTATTCAATCTAACTTTTACAAGTGTGCATTTTTTGAAACAAAATTTTTAAACTGTCCCTAAAAGTAGGCAACGTTTTTTTACGACCATTATTAATAAATCGTTTTTAAATATCATGGTATGCTTTGTTTGCCCAATTTATAGTTTCCGGTCACCAAGTTTCAACATTTTTTTAAGTTTTTGATACAACATTGGCATAATGAAATAAAAGAATAACATTTGTTAATTTACTTATTTTAATACATACTATTTTTTTTTTTTTTGGAAATCTATATTAATTTTGCCTTAGTCTAAAATACAATTTCTCCTTAGTTATCCAATGCTGCATAGATGAGTCTCCTTCATAGTCCAGTATAGTTGTGCCTGCAGCTCTCTCTCTGTTGCCATGACCTCCTTTCTCCGCTTTTGCTTGGACCAATGCTGAGCTGAAATTCCTGCACAAAATCCCATTTTTTCTGGCATCCAAACAAAAAAAACTCATTTTGTTTTTTTTTTTTTTCAATTTTATTTTTGAAATATATTATTTTTATATATATTCTTTTTGTTTTTTTCTGGTTTTGTTGTTGTTTTTTTTTTTTTTTTTTTTGTAATTATTGGCTAAATTTTTTTCTGTTTGGGGTTTTTTCAGTTTTTGTTTTTTTTTTTTAGATTAATAATAAATTTATATTAATTATATTAATTATTTTCATGATTTTTGTTTTCATTATTTTCATCTTGTTGTTCTGCTCAGCGGCATCGACTAATCCTGGCTTTGTGGTTTTCGAAATCATTAGTATACATACAAATTAATCAAAAATTATTACATTTAAAAATGTTTTACAATTTTTATTGATTTTTTTATTTTTTTTTTTTTTTTTACTTATATATCGTATAACCATTTAGTGTTTTTTTGTTTTTAATTTTTTTAAAATTTCGCCAAAATCAAAGAAAAAAAAATTATTTATGATTTTTAAAAAAATTATATATATATTTATGGTAAGTTTTGTTTTTGTTTTTGATTGCGTGATTTATTACAATTTTGCTAAAAACTAAATTAAAGAAACACATAAAAATTAAAACTTAAGCTGGACACATAAACTCAAATAAAAAAAAATCATAAGAATTATAAAAAAAAAATTGTATAAAATATCACCTAATAAAAATTACGTATATCAAGTATCATTTTTTTGTAGTTAATTCTTAATTTTTTTTTGAAAAAATTTTTTCATTAAAGATTTTTTATATATATATATATATATATATATGGTTGGTGTATATATAAAATAACATAAAGACAACAATGAACAAATTATATTTATATATGTATATAAAAAAATAATAATTAAGTTTATAGGAAGTTTTTTGTGTGTAAGTTATAGTTAGGCAGGAATTTTTTTTTTTTAAGATAAAAAAAAATCCTGATTTTTTTTTTGTTTATAGAAACTAGGTAAATAAAAAAATTTAAGAAAATAAACAAAGCAAAGCTTTTATCGTATAATTTTTGTATGTATTTTGTTTTTGTTTTAGAATAATTTTAAAATTATTTTCATTTTTTTTTTTAATTTATGTTATGAGGATTTTTAAACATAAAGTACAACAACTATTTTCGTTTTTTTTGTTTTGTGGAAAAAAGCAACTTATTTTAATAAATTTTTCTTCTCTTCAAAGGGGGAAGGAAAAATAAGCATTTTTTTTATTTCATTTTGTGTTAAATTTTTGTTTTTTATATTTCGTTATGATCATTGCCCATATAGCTTTTCAAATTTTGTAAGACTTTGTGTAAGTGTGTGGGTGTGTAGGTGTATAGGTGTATGGTGTTGTAGAGTTACCTAGCCGCTAAAATAGTTTAGAGGAGTGGAGTGGAGTTTAGCTTAAAGACTTGGCTTTAGTTTACTCTAAGGGATGTTGTTAAGAGTTTTAAAGCTTTTCCTTAAGTTGTTAAGACATACTATTACCTATTTTTTGTTTTTTTTTTTTATAATAAAAGAGTTTTCTTGTGGGTTTTGTTAAGTTTAATTTTTTGTTTAGTAACCTTTTCTTGTTTTTAGGTGTTTAAGTACTTTAGTTAAGTTGTATGTTGAGTTTGTTTGTTAAGTAAAGTTTTTGGTTTTTTAATTTTTTTCAAAAAAACTAAAAATTCCCAACTTGCTGTCAGAGTTTAGAGCCTAAGGAAGTATTTTTTTCTATAGGTCTAGAGAGTGAAAAAAAATTTTTATCTCTAGGCGAAGAGCTTTTTTCATTACGTATATCGTTTGCTGTAGGATATTTTTGTTTTTTTAGATTTTTCTTAAGAGAGAGAGAGTTGGAGAGAGGGGCTAAAGAAGGGGGTTTAAAGTTGCGTTAGGTTTTTGTTAAAAATACTACTTTTCTGGGAGGTTGTTTTAAAGAGATTGGTTTCCTTGCTTTTTGCATTTTGTAAATGTAAAACGTTAAGTTTTCTTTTATGATAAATAGTAAATACTTTATTTTGTTAGTTTTTTTTTTCATTATATATAAGTTATATTACACGTTGGTTTTGTTTTGCTTTTTCTTTAAGTATTTATAATAAATTATGTTTTTTTCTTTGTTTAAGAATATTCGTATACTTTTTATTTGAACTTAAGTTTTTTTGTAAGTTGTGTGTTTTTTTGTTTTGTTTTAGAGTTCTTCTTCTTTGAGGGAAACTTTGAAGGTTTTAGTAGGGTTTGAATCGAAAAAAAATTATAAAAAAAAATGGTTACTTATATTTGGCAAGTTAATATTAAATTAGAAAACAAGGACGTATATGTTTTGTTTCGTATTTTCAGTGTTTTTTTTTTTTTTTTTTTGAAAAAAATCGTATACTTTTGTTGTAGATTACGTATAACTCGGTTTCAGAGGGGGGGCGTAAGAGTTTAAGGAAAATTACTTGCTTTACTAACGTTGATAGGAAAAATAATCAAGAATATATGTTACACTTAAGTTTTGGTTGATGGTTTTTTTTTCGTAAAGGAACTAATAGTCAGCTTCGTTTTTTATGCGATAACTGGCATAGGTTTGTTCCAAGGGTTTAAATTGTTGCTGATGATCCTTATGAAAAAATTTAGAGAAAGTTTCAAGAGAACATTTCAAAAAGTTTAAACAAATTTTTGGAAAATTGTTTTACATAAAATATTGAAATTTTAAGAAATAAAAAAAAAAAAATTAAAAAAAAAATAAAATTTCAAAAAAAAAAATTTTCAAAAAAAGCCTGAAACCTTTAAATTAACAATATTACAAAAATTTTGAAGTTTTAAAATGTCTTAAGAAATGAAATTATTAACATTTCTTATTATGTATTTTTTTTTAATTTTTATAATATTATTTTATTTTTTCAAAAAAAAAAAAAAAAAAATTGTGCAAAAAATAATAAATTAACAAAATTACAAAAACTTTGAAGTTTTGAAATGTCTTAAGAAATTAAATCATTAAAAATTTTTATTATTTATTTTTTAATTTTCATAATGTTTTTTTTTTTTAAATGTCAAAAAATTAAAATTATTAAAATTTGTTATAAAGTATTTTCAGTTTATTTTTTTCCATTCTTTGATTTGAAGTTTGAATTTTAGACAAATAATTAAATTATTTCAATTTGTATTTTTTTTTTTGATTTTTTTTTTTTGTAAATTTTAAAGAAAAAAATTTTAAATATTTTTAAAAATTTTCCAAATTTTCAAAAAAAGTTATTGAGTTTCTTAATTATTTACAAAACTTTTTTAAAACATTTTAAACTTAACTGATGGAGTTTTTAAGACATTTTTTTGTAAAATTTCAAACTTTTTTTTAAAAATTTAATTTTTTTTTGCAGAAATCTAAAAGACAGCTCAGAAACTTTTAAAGATGTTAAAAATTTGTTTTAAAATTTTTGAAAAACCTTTCAATTTTTTTAAAGTATTATGAAAATTAAAAAAAAAAATTATATATCATTTTAGAGTTATAGTTGCTTATAAAATTAATTTTAAAAAAAATATTGAAGTTTATAACACTTAAAACGCCTGCTGAGAACTTTTAAAATATTAAAAATTTCTAAACATTTTGAAAATTTTCTAAACAATTTGAAAAATATCGAAAAAATTTCTAAAATTTTGAAAAAAATTCTCTGAATCTCAAACATTAAAAAAATATTTTAAAATCCTTAAAAAATTTCTAAAACAATTTCAAAACATTTTTGAATATTTTTCAAAATTTATAAAAAAATTTTAAAAATTTCCACAAAATTTAAAAATTTCTAAACAATTCGAACATTTTCTTGAAAATTTGAAAAATATCCAAGATATTTTAAAAATTTTAAAAGTCATTACAAAAATTTTTAAATTTCTCAGAAACTCAAGGGTTTCAAAAAAAAAATGTATAATCTTTGAAAATTTTCTAAAAAATTTCAAAACATATCTGAATTTTTTTTTAAATTCTTGAAAAATTTTAAAAATTTCTAAAAAAATTTTAAAAATTTCTACAATTTTCAAAAAATTTCAAAAGTTATTTAAAGAATTTTTAAATTTCTCAGAACCTCAAATATTTCAAAAATGATTCGGAATGTTTTTAAAAATTTCTAAAAAATGTTTAAAAATTTTCAAAATAATTTAAAAGTTATTAAAAAAATTTTACAATTTCTCAGAAATTCAAATATTTAAAACTTTTTTTAAGAAATTAAAAAAAAATTCTGATAATTTTTATAATTTTCTAAAAAAAATATTTAAAAATTTCTAAAAAATTTAAAAAAAACTTCCAAATATTTTTAAACATTTCCAAAAAAACTTCTAAATTAAAACAAAAATTTAATAAATTCTAAAAAAAATTGTAAAAATTTCTTTAATATTTTAAATTTTTTTCTTAAATTTAAAACTTAAAAAAACTAAAATTTTCTGAGATATAGAAAAAAATTAAAGTTTTTTGAATTTTATTAATAATTTCCGGAAACTTTTATATATTTTAAAAAACTGTAAAAGTTTCTAAAACATTTTTAAAAAATGTAAAATTTTCAAGAACAATTTTTTAAAAATTTTAATTTTTTCTAAAAAATTTTAAAAAATTTGTAAAATTTTAAAAAACATTTTTAAAAGATTTTAACATTTTCTATAAAACTTTTATAAAAATTGTAAAATTTTCAAAAACAATTTTTAAAAAATTGTAAAATTTTCTAAAATATTTAAAAAAATATGTAAAATTTACTAAAACAATTTTAAAATTTTCTATAACAATTTTACAATTTCTAAACAATTTTCAGTTAAAAATTTTAAAATTTTCTGAGATATAGAAAAAAATTAAAGTTTTCTTGAAATTTATTAAAAATTTCCGGAAAATTTTATATATGTTTAAAAAATTTTAAAATTTTCAAAAACATTTTTAAAAAATTATAAATTTTTCTTAAACTTTTTTAAAAAATAATACATTTTTCAAACAAATTTCAAAAATTTTTAAATTTTTAAAACATTTTTAAAAAAAACTAAAATTTTCTTAAACTTTTTTAAAAAATTTTTTATTTTAAAACTTTTAACTTTTATGAGAAATAGAAAATTCTTAAAAATTTAGAAAATTTTAATAAATTCATAAAATTTCTGAAATTTTCAAAATTTTTGAAGAAGTTGAAAATTTTAAATTTATGTTAGGTAAAAGTGGCAGTCCTTTACAGACTCCCTTAGACAATTTCAAGTCCATGGTGGCACCAGAGTAGCGACAGACCAAGGCCTATGGTGGAAATCGATACCAAGACCCTCGCAATAGTAATGCGAATATGATACCAACTCGGCTAACAAGAGCGCCTTGAACATTTCTAAGAAATTTAAAAATTTTCTGAGAAGTTGTAAAAAATTCTTATTTAAATAATTTTTAAGAACATGTATAACTTTGTGTTCTTGGTTTTGCTCGAGGTCGTCGAACAATTTACAAAAACAGGTGTTGGTGTTTTATTTAATTTTTTTTATTTGTAATTTTTACCAATATTTCGACCACCGCCGGTGATCTTCATGAGGTTTTTATTTTTTTTTTTTTTTTTTTTGAAACAAAACAATCGACTTTTCGACTTGTGCGCTGTAAAGGAAAGGTCGATTGTTTTGTTTTAAAATTTAAAACCCTGATGAAGATCACCGGCGTTGGTCGAAATATTGGTAAAAATTACAAATAATACACCAACACCTGTTTTTGTAAATTGTTCGATGACTTTGAGTCAAACCAAGAAGACAAAGTTATAAAATTCCAAAGGTTAACAAAAAACATCACCAAATTTTTAAGAACATTGCAAAATTTTAGAAGTTTTAAAAATTTATAATTTGTAAAATTTTTAAACAAATATTAAAAAATTTTAAAAAATATTTTAAATCTCCAAAATTTTTAAAATTTTTAAGAAATTTTCAAAATTTATAAGAAATTTTAAACACATCTAAGAAATTCTGTAAAATTTTATACATATCTAAAAATTTCCAAAGAATTTTGAGTCCAAAAAAATTTTAAAATTTCTAAAAATTTCTCAAAATTTCAAAAAAACTTAAATATCCATAAAAATTTAAAAAAAAAATCCTAAAAATTTTAAAAAAAATTCCTAAAAATTTTAAACATATTTGAGTTCTTTTTTTTAAATTTAAACAAATTTAAAAATTTCCGAAAAATGTCTCAAAACTCAAAAAATTTTATAAATTTAAAAACAAAAAATTGCTTTTAATTTAAATTAATTGCAATTTTTTTTTTTTTTTAAATATTGGAAACTTAAAAAAAATTAGTTTTAAAATTGCTTTTTTTCTATTTCAAATATTAAAAAAAATTATTTTTAAATTGCAAAATATAAAAATCCAATATAGAAATTAAAAAAAAATTTTTACATATTTGAAAATATTTTTTTTTTTTTTAATTTGAATTTTAAAAAAATTTTATAACTTTAAAAATAAATAAAATTTTTTTTTTTTATTAAAAAAAAAATTTATAATTTTAGGGACTTCTTATACATTCTAAAACTTCAAAATTCTTGAAAGAAAAAACATTTATTTTTTATTAAAAAAAAATAATGAATTTTTTAAAATTTTGTAAAAAGGGTTAAAACATTATTCAGAATTCCAAAATTAAAAAAAAAATTGTAAAAAAATATGAACAACCTGTTGAAATCAAAAAAAAAAAAATCCTATATAAAAAAATCATCAAAATTGGGGACCTTTTGCTTTACTTCCGAAACTTCCAAAAATTTAAAAAAATAAAGATTTTTTCCTGCTAACTTAAAACATGGAGGGATAAAATTTGTTTCTCTTGTAGTTGTGAGGGGTTAAGGGTTAGTAAAGTTTTAGTAAAATATAATAATAATAATAAGAAAAAATAAATGTGGTTTAAAGAAAATAGACATAATCACAAATTAATGATTTTGTAAATATTTTCAATTTGTAGTTTTGAGTTAGTTAGTTGGTTTTGTTAAAAAATGTTATTTTTATATATATATATAATGTATATATACTATATTGGCGAGCTATATGGGCCTCTTGCAAAAACGAAGTTTTCTCTTTTTCTGGTTTACTTTTAAATTTTTAAGTTTTCTTTTTCTTTTTTTGTAGTAGTAGTAGTAGTTGCGGTACTTTTTACAAATGTTTTTTTAAAGATTTTCAAAAAAAAAAATATTGATTGTGGTTTTTTTTGTAGTATATTACAATTTTCTTTATATCTTTATCATAAAATATAAAAAACAAAAATATTTTTTTTCTTGTATTCAATAAAATGGCTTTTTTTAAATATTGGTTTCTGTTATTGTGTTTTTTAGGATTTTTTTTTTCAATTATTGCCTTCAATTTCATTCGAAAAAATATTTTTGTTTTTTTTTTTGTTTGCATTTTGACATAAATCACCACATTTACATAAGAGAATTTATACACACAAATGCATGACTATCAGTGAGTGAGAAAAATTGTAAAAAAAAAATTGCAGCACGTATAGTATCTTTTTTAGGCATGAATTTCTGTTTTTTTTTCTTGTATGGAACCATAAAAAACTGCAATAAATTAAAAACTTTGCACTTAGATATATGGTTTTAGTTTTTAAAGTAGAGAAAAATCAATTCCCATTTCAACTTCCAGACTGTTTTTGCAGATTGTATGTTGAGATTTCTTTTTAAAAACTATTACGCACTTTTTTGCTCGAGTGTACAGCTTTTTGGAATTTAGCAGATGTTTTATAGACTTTAAAGCAGCTTCCCTTTGGTTTAACGAAAATCATGTTGCTATACGTGTTGCAATTTTTTTCTTTTGTGAAAATTTTTTGTTTGTTTCTTTGTTTGGTAAAACGATAAGTCATTCTTTGGGATAATTTCTTGAAAACGTGGTTTTATGCGGTTTGCGTTATTATTTAATTTTTTTACTATTCTTGGGTTTCTTCTTATTATTCTGTTTTAAAATTTTTGGTAATTTACACATTTGTTTTTTTTTTTAATTTTTTTAATTATTTATATTTTTTTTTTTTTAATTAATATTTTTAATCCCAGGGCATTGTGAGCACCCGCTTCGTTTTTGCAAGAAGGTCGTTATCGTACTACGAACATGGGTGCACCACCGCATTGTAGCTCGCCAATATAGGACCATGTGCTCCCGCGAAGGGGGTACTCACAACGTCTGGTGTACTAGCTCCATCGGTGTGTGATGTTGAATCGGCATTACTTCTTCCTTCACCATTAGCTGAACCCAATTCTGGTGGTTTGGTGGTGTCCCGTTCGTCAATTACTAAATCTATTGGCATTTTACCCTTTAAACATGAGATATATCGATGACAGAAATTATCGCATAGTTCATGTACCTATTTTGGATTTTATAGGATTTTTTTGTTGTTTTGGTTTGGTTTGGTTTTGTTTATTGGTTGAGCGGTTGCAGGTAGCATGTTGGAAATTTGTCGATATTGGGTTTGGTATTTTTGTATTTGGTTTTGCGTTATTGTTTTACGTGTTTTTTCAGACGTAGACGCAGTAGTGGTAGCAAATTGTGCGTTTTTTTCGACATAGAGAGAAGAAAGAGAAAAAAAGAAAAAAGAACGGGAAATTAGTTTTCTTTGTCAAAAACATGTTTTTCGTTTCTTTTAGAGGTTTTTTTTTCAAATCTTATCTTAAGGGTAAAAGTGTTTTTTTCTTGGGTTTTGGTAGTTGTTGTGGGTGTTGGAGATATTTTTCTAGGGTTCATAATGGTGCAAAGTTGAATTTATTGCGTAAACATTTATGAATTATCTAGGAAAGTTTCCAAAAAAAAAAAACAAATATTAAAAAAAAAATAAAACAAAAATAAATAAAATAAAAAATTATACAGATATGATATAAAAGTATATACTTAAATCTAGTAAATATTAAATATCAAGAAAAATGCCTTAAATGTCATTATATATGGGCTTAAAATAATTTAAAAGCTTTAAAATTAAGCTTAAAAAGCTTTAAAGCTTTATAAGTGAAGAAACCCCGTTTTTCACTTTAAGCCCTATCATAATCTTTAGTGCAACAAAATTTAGGAATAAATCAACAACAAAAATGTAAGTTGCAAATTGTTTTAAAAGCTTTCAAAATAAGCTTCAAAAGCTTTAAAGCTTTATGAGTTAAGAAAACCCGTTTTTCACTTTAAGACCTATCATGATTTTGAGTGCAACAAAATTTAGGAATAAATCAACAACAAAAATATAAGTCTCAAATTGTTTTAAAAGCTTTAACATTAAGCTTCAAAAGCTTTAAAGCTTTATGAGTTTAAAAAAAATGGCTTTCACTTCCAGCCCTATTATGATCTTTAGTGCAACAAAATTTTGGAATAAATCAACAATACAAAAATATAAGTCTCAAATTGTTTCAAAAGCTTTAAAATTAAGCTTCAAAAGCTTTAAAGCTTTATGAATAAAGAAAAACTGTTTTTCACTTTAAGCCCTATTATGATCTTTAGTGCAACAAAATTTAGGAATAAATCAACAACAAAGATATAAGTCTCAAATTGTTTTAAAAGCTTTAAAATTAAGATTCAAAAGCTTTAAAGCTTTATGAGTTAAGAAAAACTGTTTTTCACTTTAAGCCCTATCATGATCTTTAGTCCAACAAAATTTAGGAATAAATCTACAAAAATAGAAAGACCGACAATTTAGAGTTAACACGTCAAAAGAGCTTTGAAAGCTTCATACTCCAACTTTTCACATCATTCAATGATTTTTTCGGCAAAAGGCTCGATATAACCCCGGATATAAGTTTACATTAAAGCTGGAAGCTTCAGATTCCAATTTTTCACATCATTGAACGATTTTTTTGCCAAAAGGCTTGAAATAATCTCGTGTGTATGTTTACATTAAAACTCATTACCAATTTGAAGAAAAATCATCCAAAAAGCTTCAAAAGCTTTAGGTGCTAAAAGCTTAAAAGCTCTTTTTATACCAAAAAGGCTCAGTTGAAGCCTTAGCATATATGCGGATAGTGTTTGTTGAATAATTGAATAATAAATAATGCCTTTGTGCTTAAAAAGCTTTTGAAAAGCTCTGTTGAAAAAATGAACTTTGAGAAGAATTCTAAAAAACTTAAAAGCTGTTTGTATACCAAAAACGCTCAGTTGAAGCCTTAGCATATATATAAATAGTGTTTGTCGAATTATTTTCAACAAGGAAACCTCTAAATTTATGTCCGAATGCCTTTAAAGCTTTTGTGCTTTAAAAGTTTTTGAAAAGCTCTGTAGAAAAAATTAACTTTGAGAAGAATTCATGTATAATTTGAGACTTAATGAGTAAAAAATGATGAATGATAGATTATGCAGATCGGAAACATTTCCGAGCTTTCAAAGCTTTTATTCTAAAAAGCTCTAAAAACTATGAACATTTTCCAGAAAATGATATAAAGCTTTAACAAGTACTTTTACTTCGTTTGTTATTTAAGAAAAAGTTGTCTAGTTGCAATACGCATTAGAAAAATTACTAGAAAAGCTTTTGCCAAAGCTTTATAAAGAAAGCTTTTAAAAAGTTTGCAGATCTAGTACGGAAAACGTTTTGTAATTATTTTAGCTGCTTTACAGATCGGAAACGTTTCCTAGCTTTCAAAGCTTTTATAGTTTAGTAGCTTTTCCGAGTTTACCCGAAAGCTTTTGCAGAAGAAAGTTTTTTAAGATGTTTTTTTTGTAAAGTTATAAGGTGACTCTTCTTTGAAACCTTTCAATTGTATCTAGAGATTTCGATATTTTATTGAAAGGTTTTCCATAAAGCTTTTCACATAAAAGCTTTCCAGAAAGCTTTTTAACTACAAAAGCTATTTTGCCGTATTTCTTGCCTCATGGGACTTGAGGATTGGATTTCTCCTCCTTCCAACCATTCTGCTTTTTGGGCCTATATTCAAAGCTTTGATGGTTTAGCAGCTTTTCCGAGTTTACCTGAAAGCTTTTGCAGAAAGTTTCTTAGGACTTTTTGTTATAAACTAATAAGTTATCTTTTCTTTGAAACCTTTCAATTATATCTAGAGATTTCGATATTTTATGAAAGGTTTTTCATAAAGCTTTTAACATAAAAGCTTTCCTGAAAGCTTTTTATCTACAAAAGCTATTTTACCCGTATTTGACTGGAAGTTCCGTACAGGACTTCCAGATTAGATTTCACCTCCTTCCAAACGTTCTGCATTTTTGGGCCTATATTCAATGCTTTTATGGTTTAGTAGCTTTTCCAAGTTTACCCGAAAGCTTTTAGCCTAAAAGCTTTCCTGAAAACTTTTTATCTACAAAAGCAATTTTTCCAGTATTTCTTGCCTCATGGGACTTCCAGATTGGATTTCTCCTCCTTCGAACCATTCTACATTTTTGGGCCTATATTGAAAGCTTTTATGATTTAGTAGCTTTTCCGAGTTTACCAGAAAGTTTTTTAGGATTTTTTGGTGTAAACTAATAACCACAACCATTTTCCTTTCTCGGGCCTCTATTCTTAGCTTTTATGGTTTAGGAGCCTTCCTTTACCTGCTAAACTTTGTTGACTTGCCTTTGCAGCTTTTATACAAAATAAAACTCCATCAAATTCATGATAGACATGCAAATGAGTTTTTGCGTATAGTTGGCGTTTTTTTTTTAACCCTACCTATGGAAAAAATGGCGCATTGTTTCAGGGGCCTAAAAAGGAGTAAAATGAGAGTAAACCTACAACAATAGCAAAACTAAGAACCAGAACAAAAATAGTATTTTAGAGCCAAGGCAAAAAGCCGGCCGGTTTTGTGGCCATCGGCTGGCCGGCTGGTAGAAAAACGAAACTCCACAACAACAGCAAAAGAACGCAAAAATTGGCATAAATATGCATCAGAGTCCGCCTTTGTTGGCTGATTTTTATTTCATTTTATGTTTACAGTCCATAGGTTTGGTTCATATGCATATTTGGCCTAAAGGCATCATCATCATCAGCAGAGGCAGCAGCAGCAGCAACAACATCATCTCAATGGGCATTGTGGTAACCATGGCTAACTTTATCACCACAGCCATACAGTCGCTTTTTGTTATTGGCCATTTTTTGTGTTATTTTAGTATTCACTCTATATGCTAAATACTTAGGGTATGTGTGTATAGAGAAATGCGTTTGAAAAAACGACTGCAATTCTGTTTAAACTTTAAACACAGAGTTGCATTTGGCCAAAGGTGCCTTGAGTGTTCAGTGATCATTTTGGTGCGTTGCTTGGTTAGCAGGGCCAACAAAGAGTAAGATAACATTTGAAAGATAATGATTTTTTGTTGGCCAAGGGCCTTAAGAATTTTTGGGCTAGGGAAGTTGGGGGGCTATGTTTAGGCTTTAAAAAGTGCTATCATGTTGGTGAGGATGATGATTTGAAATTTGAAGGAGCAGCTTGTTTAAGCTCTAGAAGCAGCAGGCTTATAACATCCGTTTGATATGCAAATAATGCTAAAGTTTTCAGCTTTGTTTTTGTAATGCGTTTTATTCAACTCTTTAGCGTTGTTGTTGTTGTAGTTGCTGCTGTTATTGTTTCGTTTTCTTTATCGTGCTCAAAATTTTTGTGTCACTGGTAAAAATATATAATTTTTTTTTTCTCTGGTATGTTTGTTGGTTGGTTGCGCTGTTGTTTTGTTCATTGTTTTCTGAGTGAGTAGTCTCTGGCCAAGTGAACTTGTTAAACTGGTTTAACTGTAGCGTAGCATAGTATAACAGCGTTTGCGCATGCGCACTTTGTTTCTGGCGTTTTTTTTTTTGAGTTTCATCGCGCATGCAGTAGAAGCTGACCAGTCAAGCCGATTGTAAGGCAGGCAGACAGTCAAGCAGTCAGTCAGCCAGCCAGTTAGCCATTTAGCTTCCCAACCAAAAGTAACCGTAAGAGAAGGTTGTCTCCCTGCCTGGTTATTGCCTTGGCCCCCTACTCCTCCTTAACTGTGGGAGCTGACGTTTTTGGTTTTTTTTTTTTTTTGGTAGTTGTCTACCCCCGTTAACAAAAAAACAGTTTGCGGTCAATGTTATTGTCACCAAGAAAGAAAAATCCCAACCGTCCAGCTTAAATCCCAAGGAACTTTAACTGTTTATTTTTAGCTGTGTGTTGTTCATAGCCTTCCTTTCGAGCCCAAAAAAAACTGGCCAAAAAATACTGGTTTGCCAAAATAGATGCCCAAAAAGAAAGTTTTCCTTTCCCCCACAAACAAAAAATAGGGTGATCATATGAAGTTTTGTTTCGTTTTTTGGTTTTTTGACTCAAAATGATAAATTGCCTTTTTCTTTGAGTTGGTGGGGCAAAAAAATGGCATTTATTCATTTTATTGCCTTATTTTGCTAATTATTAATTTTATGATTTGTTGTGGTCCGTCTGGGGCTTCTTGTTTTGAATTTTTTGTATATTACGACCACAATACAAAGTCCAATGAATGGTCCAGACTAAGGCTATTTGTCTCTTCGGCAAAGGCAGAATTTATAATTTTTGCAGATGTAGAGTCCCTTTAGCAGTCTTTACATCGTGAAAAATAAACAGCATAATGAAAGAAAAAATCAAATTTCGTTTGAAAGAAAATATTTATAAAGCAGGAAAACGGCTTTGCAGAACTTTGAATACCGGCTGTCACTTATATGTCCAAGGCCGATATATTGCAATAAAGGCCGATTATGACTTAACTCGGCACAGACGCCAAGGAATCTAACACAACTGACTGTGCTAAATTGGGCCTCATGTGGGTGAAAGATCATAAATTGGTCTAAAAATTTGCTAATTTTATTGCTATTCAAGGCTATTCTACGGACAAAAAACAAAACAATCTGTGCAAAGTTTCAACTCCATATCATATTTTTTGAAAACAGTAGCGTGATTTCTACAGACACACGGACGGACATGGCTAGAAGGCCTTAGCATTTTGTGGGTATCAAAAATATATAAACTTTATACGCTTGAAAATGTAAATTGTTTCCAAACATCCATAGTATGTTAAAAATATATATTTTTTTAAATTTTTTTCAAAATTTTTTTTAATTTGTTTTCAAAAATTTTTTTAATTTTTTTTCAAAAATTTTTTTAAATTTTCTTCAAAAATTTTTTTCAAATTTTTTTTTTAAAATTTTTTTTTTTTACTTTTTTAAAATTTTTTTTTTTTTTAATTTTTTCAAAAATTTTTTCTAAAAATGTTTTCAAAACTTTTTTTTAAATTTTTTTCAAAATTTTTTTCGAAATTTTTTAAAATTTTTTTTCAATATTCTTTTCAATTTTTTTTTTAAATTAAAAAGAATTTTCCCAAAATTTTTTCTGTGTGATTTTTTTTAATTTTCCCTTTTTAAAATTTTTTTTCAAAATTTTTTGTTTTCAAAAATGTTTTCAATTTTTTTTTTTAGCTTTTTTGAAAATTTTGTTTTTTTTTAAATTTTTTCAAAAATTTTTTCTAAATTTTTTTTTTTAAAACTTTTTTTTAATTTTTTTTCAAAATTTTTTTCGAAATTTTTTAAAACATTTTTTTTTCAATATTCTTTTCAAATTTTTTTTTTTAAATTAAAAAGAATTTTCCCAAAATTTTTTCTGTGTGATTTTTTTTTATACCCTCCACCATAAGATGGGGGGTATACTAATTTCGTCATTCTGTTTGTAACTACTCGAAATATTCGTCTGAGACCCCATAAAGTATATATATTCTTGATCGTCGTGAAATTTTATGTCGATCTAGCCATGTCCGTCCGTCTGTCCGTCCGTCCGTCCGTCCGTCCGTCCGTCCGTCCGTCCGTCTGTCTGTCGAAAGCACGCTAACTTCCGAAGGAGTAAAGCTAGCCGCTTGAAATTTTGCACAAATACTTCTTATTAGTGTAGGTCGGTTGGTATTGTAAATGGGCCATATCGGTCCATGTTTTGATATAGCTGCCATATAAACCGATCTTGGGTCTTGACTTCTTGAGCCTCTAGAGTGAGCAATTCTTATCCGATTGGAATGAAATTTTGCACGACGTGTTTTGTTATGATATCCAACAACTGTGCCAAGTATGGTTCAAATCGGTTGATAACCTGATATAGCTGCCATATAAACCGATCGTGGGTCTTGACTTCTTGAGCCTCTAGAGTGCGGAATTCTTATCCGATTTAAATAAAATTTTGCACGACGTGTTTTGTTATGATATCCAACAACTGTGCCAAGTATGGTTCAAATCGGCTCATAACCTGATATAGCTGCCATATAAACCGATCTTGGGTCTTGACTTCTTGAGCCTCTAGAGTGCGCAATTCTTATCCGATTGGGATGAAATTTTGCACGACGTGTTTTGTTATGATATCCAACAACTGTGCCAAGTATGGTTCAAATCGGTACATAACCTGATATAGCTGCCATAAAAACCGATCTTGGGTCTTGACTTCTTGAGCCTCTAGAAGGCGCAATTCTTATCCGATTTGAATGAAATTTTGCACGACGTGTTTTGTTATTATATCCAACAACTCTGCCAAGTATGGTTCAAATCGGCTCATAACCTGATATAGCTGCCATATAAACCGATCTTGGGTCTTGACTTTTTGAGCCTCTAGAGTGCGCAATTCTTATCCGATTTGCCTGAAATTTTGTACGACGGATTCTCTTATGACCATTAACATACGTGTTTGTTATGGTCTGAATCGGTCTATAGCCCGATACAGCTCCCATATAAATCGATCTCTCTATTTTACTTCTTGAGCCCCCAAGGGCGCAATTCTTATTCGAATTGGCTGACATTTTACACAGGTCTCCAACATATAATTTAATTGTGGTCCAAACTGGACCATATCTTGATAGCGCTCTAATAGCAGATCAAATCCGGAAAAAGAACTCGACAAATGCGACCATGGTGGAGGGTATATAAGATTCGGCCCGGCCGAACTTAGCACGCTTTTACTTGTTATTTTTCCTTTCTCTTCCCTAAGCATCGCCTCTTGCACCCTTGCCCTTTATTGAAATGGCTTGTATAGTAATGCATTTTATAAATTGTTATGTTCAGTTTATGGTTGTTATTGTTGTCATTGTGTGTGAAGTAATAATAATAATATAGCCTCGGCCATGGAGTAGGCCCAGGAGCCTTAAAGATGATGGGGGTTGGTTGGTTAGCTGGCTGGCTGGCTGGCCATCTCATATAAGTGAAAAGAGTCAGAAGCCATTTGGAATTGTCATCATCATCAACACAAAAATAATATCAGCAATGCAAGGCGCGCATTGCCGCTTATTCCCATAACCAACAGCACCATCACACACCATTGTCGCCATGCATTTTGCTCATGGCCCAGCATCTTCTCAAACTTATGTGGCTATAGCTGCAGCTGATGTTGATGATCATCATTCTCATTGGCAAACACTTTGGCCAACGTCTGCTCAAACATCGTCATCGTCAACGTCGTGTGTGCTGATGCATTGTTAATGATAATTTTGATTAATTTGTCAAGTGTTGAATTTGACATGTTAAGCGAGCAAAATGCTGACTTGAAACTGGTGTATTGTCCAATGAAGGAAGAGGATGTGGAGGAAAACCAAAGGAGATGGTCATAATAACTCTGGTATACCCATGTGTGTGTCCCCGAATGAGAACAGGCATGTTATGGTCCAGGCCAAAGCAGGCCTAGCAAGTAAGTCTGTCTGTCTGTCTGGAAATGACGGTGTAACTCAACCAGCCAACCAACCAACCAACCAGCCAACCAACAACTGTGCATAACTAAGTGACTGTTTGTTTGTTTGCTGGCTTACTTGCTTCACTCATTGAGGCATTGTCAAGCCCTCTTCATCAGCCACAATGCGATATGATGCTGCTGCTGCAACACTTACTATCTTTTTGCCACATCATAAGACATCATACCACCAGAGCTTCGAGTACACATACTGTACAATTCTTTCAATATGAATTCATGAAATTTATGTACGGTTTCCCTTTTCCTTGTTCCTGTTCCAATGTTTTCTTCTTCATGCTCTACTACTGCTTAACGAAAAATTCTTTTAATTGTTGTTGTATTTGGGTGGCATGTCAACTATTTGCAGCACAAAATTATGTTTGCTATGTTTTGTGATAAGTTAATAAAACATTTCAAAAAGCAGTAAAAAAAAGCACACGGGGAAAATTATGACATAAATTGCATGGAATTGCTATGTGCTTGAAATATTGAACGTGTTGCCTTAGCTAATTGAGAAATTATTAATCAGCAGAAAGAAAGAAAAAAAAAACAAACAGAAACAGTAGAGATTTCCCTTAGGTAATAACATTAATTGAAAAGATTTTTTGTCAAAGGAGCAAAAAAAAACGGAGCAAACATGATAAAATGTAAAAAATTCTTAATAAGGAGTTTATTAAAAAAAGCTTTCAGGGCAAGAAGCTTTAGGGAAAATATAGCAATATCTAATAGCAAATGGTATATAAAAAGCATTTAAAAATGAAATTTCAGTAAATTATCATAAAAGCTTTGAGGACAAAAAAAGCTTTAAGGGAAATCAAAACCTAAAAAATAACTACAGAATTTTGTAATTGGGAATTTCTAAGGGTAAATGCAATGTAAAAAGTTTAAAATTTTGAAGAATAAGAGAGAAAAAAAAGCAAATTACCAAAAAAGCTTTTAGGGCAAAAAGCTTTGAAGAGTCACCAAATGTTAAAAGAGTAGTATAGAATCCGGAAATTTTGAATTTTCTAAGGTTATTGAATAATAAGAACTTTCAACTGTGAAAATGAATACAAAAGCTTAAAAGCTAAAAGCTTTAAATAAAACTTTTAGAATAAAAAAAGCTTTAAGGGAAATCAAAACCTATGAAATCACTACAGAATTTTGTAATTGGGAATTTCTGAAGGCAAATGTAATGTAAAAAGCTTTAAAATTTTGAAGAATAGTAGAAAAAAAAAATATTACCATAAAAGCTTTTAGGGCAAAAAGCTTTGAAGAATCACAAAAAGTTAAAAGAGTAGTATAGAATCGGGAAATGTTGAATTTTCTAAGGTTATTGAATAATAAGAACTTTCAAATGTGAAAGATAATACAAAAGCTTTCTGGAAAATCTTTACATACCAACCCAGTTTGAGTAGGCTGAATTTTTTCAGAATTTTAGGATTTTTGTTTAAAGCTTTTACTAAAACCTCTTTTCAAAAATAAGCTTTAATGAGCTTTCTGATACTGCAAAATTGTAGGCTGCTAGAAAAATTAAGTTTTCTAAGATCAATTGATTATAAAGAGCTTTAAAATGCGAAAGTTTCAAGAAAAGCTTTAAAGATTAAAGCTTTTATCTTTCAATTATCAATTTATCTTTCTTTTTTTCTTCAGTTATGTATACCAAATTTTGTAAAGGCTTTTTTTAAAAGCTTTTAAACTAACATTATCCCAAAAGGCACATAGTTTTAAATCGAAATAACATTAAATAACATATAAAATAATTTTTCTTTTTTAATTCAAAAAATTTTCAAGCTTCCATTAAAAGCTTTTTCAGTGCTTTTTCTCCAAAGAGCATTCACAAGCTTTTAAGTTTTTTTTTAATGTCAGTTTGTTGGAAACTATAAATAAAAGTTAGAGATTTTTGATAACATTTTAAGCTTAATGAAATTTAAAAAAAAAGCTTTCAAAATTTGAAAGCTTTACCAAAAGCTTAAAATCTTAAAAGCTTTTCTCTATAATTTTGATAAGTTTAGGTAAATGGATTATAAAATACTATGAAATTTGACCAAAACCTTTAAACCTCTAGTAAAATTAAACAAATTTTGTGAAAGCTTTTTTTGGAAAGCTTTGCAATCTATAATAATTCAAAGCTTTAATCTATAATTTTGATCAGTTTAGGTAAATGGAATATAAAATGCTATGAAATTCGACCACAAGCTTTAAACCTTCAGTTAAATTAACCGAATTTTATGAAAGCTTTTTTGGAAAGCTTTATACTTAACCGTTTTTTAAAGGTAACAAGGTTTTTAATCAAAACTTAAGATTTAGATTTGTACTATAAATTACTTTATGTTAATTTTTTTTTTAAATCTTGCCTAAAAGCTTTTTTATGAAAGCTTTTTTCTTGAAAGCTTTTTCAAGAAAGCTTTTTTCATGAAAGCTTTTCCATGAAAGTTTTTTCATGAAAGTTTTTCATGAAAGATTTTTCATAAAAGCTTTTTCAAGAAAGCTTTTACCAGATTTAAAGCTCTCATAAATTATTTTAAAAATTATAATTTACATTATCTCTGTTGTTATTCAGTTAACAAAAAAAATTTTTAAAACACCTTTTTTTAATTTTTGTTTTTCATTTAAAGCTTTTTATCAAAAACAAAGCTTTTATCAGTTCTCCACATTCCCTGCTAGCCTAAAACTATAATTTCCATTATATTTGTTTTTGTTGATTTTTTGTTTACATTTTTTCAGCAATTTCCTTTCCGCTATGATAACAATCACAAATTTCCTCTCTTTGGCTTGATCTAAATGCAAATGTTTGTTCATTGTTAAGTTCAGTTAGATCTCATACTTAAAGCATCCGTTCCCCATAATGAGTATGAGTGAATAAATGAATGAATGAATGAAAAAGGCAAATGTTGGTTAAAGCGAGACTTTTAGACAAAATTGAATTAAATGCAATAAATAAGTAGAGCAGCTATTCTAAGCCAAAAAAAAAAACCTATTTGTCATATAGGGCCTCCAATCTAGGCGGCAGGCGAAAAGAGTTTTGACATGTTTAGGCAAAGAGGTCAACATGTAAATTTGTAATCTCAGATAGAATCTAATATGGAATATAATTTTTTTTTAATTTTTTTTTTCTCAAAAACAAATCAGTCAATTTTTTTTTCTTAGCCTTTTACAGTTTCAAATCCCAAAATGGTAACTTGTTTCTCTTCTCTTTTTTTTGGTATTTCAAATTTATCAAGATTTAAAGAAGAAGAAAAATTTACATAATTACTTATTTAAGTAAATTAGCTGCAAGAAATTAAGGAAAAACTCGAATTTTTTGGCGGTTGCAAGAAAAACTGACCATCAAGTCAAAGCAGCCAAGCATTACTTGGTGGGTTTCATTGTTAATTTGTTTCAAATGTATGGCTCAGCATATGTTTCATTCCTACAATTTTTGGTTACGCTTGGCTGAAACTGAGTTTAATTAATTTTGTTGTTGTAGTTTTTCAAAAAATCGAGGGTGGGCTTTTGCTGTGTTCTTTGTGTTTTTGTTGAAACTCGTTAACCAAAGAAAATCTTAAGCTTGGTTTATTAAGCGTGAAGTTTTTCAGTGCTCACTAACTTTGTTAATTTGTATATTAATTGTTTTTTGTTCTAAAATCTAAAAAAAAAATGAAACTCACAGCCATAAAGTTGTAGCTTTTTATTGGCTCATATTTTTTTTATTTATTTTTGAGTGCAAGGGAAGCCATTTTTAGAGCAAGTGTTATTAAATTAGCCATTAATGAGCGGAATTCACTATACAAAAACAAGGTTTATTCAAAATTAATTGGGTAAGCAAGAGGAAGTGTTTGAAATTGGGTGAGAAAAATTTTAGGGGGCATAATAAAACAAAAATTAAATAAAATTCACACATAAATTGGATTGAAGGGACAAATTAAAAAAAATAAGAAAACACAAGATTTGAAGAAAAAGAATTTCGAATTTAAGTGAAACTAGACTAATAAAGTGAGGTGTTTTTTGAAATTTTTCTAAAACTATCCAAAACTTCCTATGTCGCCCAAATTAAAAAAAATATCAGCCAAAATTTTGTGTAATGTAGATTTTTAAAAATTTCCCAGAAGCTTTATTTTTTTAATATCATTCCTAGGTTTTCGCATGCACAAATTTTTCTCTTAAGATTTTTAAAGAAGTTTTCTTCAAAAATGGGGTAAAAACATTACAAAAATCCCGGACTTTCAAAAAATTATTTGATTCAACAAATTTTTATTAGTTTTTATACCCTCCACCATAAGATGGGGGGTATACTAATTTCGTCATTCTGTTTGTAACTACTCGAAATATTCGTCTGAGACCCCATAAAGTATATATATTCTTGATCGTCGTGACATTTTATGTCGATCTAGCCATGTCCGTCCGTCTGTCCGTCCGTCCGTCCGTCCGTCCGTCCGTCCGTCCGTCCGTCTGTCTGTCGAAAGCACGCTAACTTCCGAAGGAGTAAAGCTAGCCGCTTGAAATTTTGCACAAATACTTCTTATTAGTGTAGGTCGGTTGGTATTGTAAATGGGCCATATCGGTCCATGTTTTGATATAGCTGCCATATAAACCGATCTTGGGTCTTGACTTCTTGAGCCTCTAGAGTGCGCAATTCTTATCCGATTGGGATGAAATTTTGCACGACGTGTTTTGTTATGATATCCAACAACTGTGTTAAGTATGGTTCAAATCGGTTCATAAACTGATATAGCTGCCATATAAACCGATCTTGGGTCTTGACTTCTTGAGCCTCTAGCGTGCGCAATTCTTATCCGATCAGAATGAAATTTTGCATGACGTGTTTTGTTATGATATCCAACAACTGTGCCAAGTATGGTTGAAATCGGTCCATAACCTGATATAGTTGCCATATAAACCGATCTCGGGTCTTGACTTCTTGAGCCTCTAGAGTGCGCAATTCTTATCCGATTGAAATGAAATTTTGCACGACGTGTTTTGTTATTATATCCAACAACTGTGCCAAGTATGGTTGAAATCGGTCTATAACCTGATATAGCTGCCATATAAACCGATCTGGGGTCTTGACTTCTTGAGCCTCTAGAGGGCGCAATTCTTATCCGAATGGAATGGAATTTCGCACGACGTGTTTTGTTATGATACCCAACAACTGTGCCAAGTATGGTTTAAATCGGTTTATAACCTGATATAGCTGCCATATAAACCGATCTTGGGTCTTGACTTCTTGAGCCTCTAGAGGGCACAATTCTTATCCGATTTGAATGAATTTTTGCACGAAGTATTTCGTTATTATATCCAACAACTGTGCCAAGTATGGTTGAAATCGGTCTATAACCTGATATAGCTGTCATATAAACAGATCTGGGGATTTGACTTCTTGAGCTTTTAGAGGGCGCAATTCCTATCCGATTTGGCTGAAATTTTGCATGACGTATTTTATTTTTACTTTCAACAACTGTGTCAAATAAGGTTCAATCGGTTCATAACCTGATATAGCTGCCATATAAACCGATCTGGGATCTTGACTTCTTGACCCCTAGAGGTCGCAATTATTATCCGATATGCCTGAAATTTTGTACGACGGATCCTCTCATGACCATCAACAAACGTGTTTATTATGGTCTGAATCGGTCTATAGCCCGATACAGATCCCATATAAATCTTTCTCTCTATTTTACTTCGTGAGCCCCAATGGGCGCAATTCTTATACGAATTGGCTGAAATTTTACACAGGTCTCCAACATATAATTTAATTGTGGTCCGAACCGGACCATATCTTGATATCGTTTTAATAGCAGAGCAACTCTTTTCTTATATCCTTTTTTGCCTAAGAAGAGATGCCGGGAAAAGAACTCGACAAATGCGATCCATGGTGGAGGGTATATAAGATTCGGCCCGGTCGAACTTAGCACGCTTTTACTTGTTTTTTCTATTTTTTAACTTGAATTTGGCTTATAATTGAAATTTTTACAAAAATTTTACAAAGTTTGCTTTACCTGTCAAGTTTAAACAATTTTCTGGGATTTTCCGAAAATTTCCAGGAATTGCTATTCTGGTTTTTATGCTAATATTGGAATGCTTAAAGTCTCCCATGTGTAACTCAGAAAGTGTTAAACATTTTTGTTATGTTAAAATATTTTGTATTCCCAGTATATTTTGAAAATTTCCTGGGATTTTCTAAAATTTCCCGGAATGATTTTTTTTCTCAATGTTTAGGGTTTAAGTGAAAGGCCTTTTAATTTGATATGGAATTTTCTGGGATTTTCTAGAAAACTTTTAGGAGTGATTTCCCACTAGGGAAATTTGAATATTTTGAATTTGTGATGTGGATACTAGAAAATTGTAAACTCAAAGATTGCAGGGTATTAAAAATTTTCTTTTCCTAGAATGTTTAAAAAATTTCCTGGGATTTCTTAAAATTCCACGGAATACCTTTTTTCAGTTTTTTTTTTATTAATTTTGCAAGTTTTAGTTTCAATTATTCAAAAAATACCTTTGACTATCTAAAAAATAAAAACCAGGTAAGTTTCAAAAATATCCTGGGATTTCTTAAAATTTCCCGGAATACTTTTTATACCCTATGTTTTTTTTTTTAATTTTGGAATATTTCAAGAGTAATTGCTATGTTGATCTTACAAAATTGTAAAATTATAAGATTGCAGTGCTTTAAAAATGTGCTGTGATTTTTAAAATGTTCTATTCTAAGAATGTCTTAAAAATTTCCTGGGATTTTTTAAAATTCCCTGGGATTTCTTAAAAGTTTCCCGGAATATTTTTTGAATGTTGCAAGTTTTAGTTTCAATTAATAGAAAAAGATCTTTGACTATCCGAAAAAATATAATCCCGGCAAGTTTCAAAAATATCCTGGGATTTTTTTAATTTTTTTAAAAATTTCCGGGAAAACTTATTTTAGCTTATTTCTTCAATTTTCGGGTAATTCAGAAGTAATTGCTATGTTGATCTTACAAAATTTTAAAATTATAAGATTGCAGTGCTTTAAAAATGTGCTGGGATTTTTAAAATATATTTTATTGTTAGAAGGATTTAAAAATTTACTGGGATTTTTTAAAATACCCTGGTATTTCTTAAAAGTTCCCCGGAATATTTTTTTTTGTTTTTGTTTTTTTGAATATTGCAAGTTTAAGTTTCAATTATTAAAAAAAGATCTTTCACTTTCTTAAAAAATATAATCCCGGCAAGTTTCAAAAATATCCTGGGATTTTTTAAAATTTCCTGGAATCCTTTTTTTAGTTTTTTTTTTTTAATTTTAAAGTAATTCTAGAGTAATTGCAGAGCTTTAAATATGTGCTGTTATTTCTAAAATTTTCTATTTCTAAAATATTTTAAAAAATTCCTGGGATTTTTGAAATATTAAATATATTTTTAATATATTTAATATTTTTTTAATTTTTTTTTTATTTTGCTATTCTAAGCTTGAGTTATTAAAAAAAACTCCTTTGAGTTAATAAAAAATATAATCCCGGTATATTTCAAAAATTTCCTGGGATTTCGTAAAATTTCCCGGAATCTTTTTTTAACTTATTTTGTTTTAATTTTCAAGTTTATGCTGGGTTTTTTATAAACTCTCTGAAATGACTTTTGGGATTGCTTTTTGAATAAAGGCATTTTCGTTTAATTTTTTATTGAATTTCCTGGGATTTAATAAAATTTCCCGGAATGTAGTATTTCTCTTTTATTGGGTTTAAGTTTTGAATGCTTTAAGTTTGTGCTAAAATCAAGTCTTATATGAGAAAATTAGTTTGCTATTGTATTTTTTTTTTACTTAAGCCATTTGTCATAATTTTAAGCGATTTTTCTTAAATTTAAGACATTTTTCTTAAATTTAAGACATTTTTTTCTTAAATTTAAGACATTTTTCTTTCATTTAAGATATTTTTCCTGAATTTAAGTATTGTTTTTCTTATATTTAAGTTATTTTTTTTTCTTAAATTTTAGAAATTTTTCTTAAATTTAAGGCATTTTTCTTGAATTATACATATTTTTTCTAATTTTTTCCAATACTCACTTTTTCTAATTCTAAAAGGTGAAACCGAAGTACTTGTATTGCTTGCACCATCTGTAATGAGATAAAACAAAATTCAAATAATCATTAAAAAACGTGTAAAATAATTTCAAAAAAAAAAACCCATGTAGAGAGCGGGAGAAGTCAATCACAAAAAAAAAAAAGATAACTCAAAAAGAATGTTAAAAAATCACCTTGACCTCAACAATATACACAGCACAGCAAACGTTTAAATGGTTGTATTTTATTTTTGTGTTTATTTCTTGGTAATTAAGAGTCCTAAGGAAAAAAACAAAAACAAAAGATTGTGTTCGAACAGCAAATGATGTGCACAAAGATAATGATGAGCCAAAAAATATTTTTTTAATACTTGTTCATTTTTGTTGTATAAGTTGTCTTTAAGGAATGATGATCAAAACAAAAATAAAAATAATAAAAATTATTTAAACCGGCTTTGCTGCATTTAACGGCATTTATTACTCATTGGAGGTTTATAAATTAAAATATCACAGATTTTTCTAGTTAGTCTTAAAGGCAAAACATCACAAATGACATTTTTACGATGACATTTAGCAGAGTTTGAGCATAACAACAAAATGTGTCCTGGGGAAGTAAGTTTTATTAGTTTCCTGGTTGGCTACACAATCCATCCTAAATAATAATAAAAAAAATTGTATGTGTCTAAAAGAAGATGCTTTACCAAATAGCATTCTCATTTTTTTATGTCTCTCTGGTTTTGCTTGGCTAAACATATGGTTTAGGCTTTTATTTCTTTGGCTGTCTAGAAGTGTCATTAAAAATTTGTTTACAAATCCTCGTTATGACACTTAAAAGTGAGTGTGTTCTTCTTTTTTTTTTTTGGTTTTTAATATGTTGGTTGGTTGTCTGCTCTCCAAGTGTTTTGGTTGTGAGAGTTTTATGGGCCGAAAAAAACCGCTGGCTTGTGGGCTTAGACAGACACAACGAAGGACAGACAGACAGACAAAATATGCCATGAATGGCGGTATTAAGTATGTGTTACTAAATTGTTGTTTGAGGCATTTAATTTTCAAAAAAAAAACAAAAAGATGGGGAACTCTGGAAGAGTTTTGAAATACAAAAAAACAACAACAACAGCAATAACATCATAACATTTTTATACATATAATAAAAATTCGAAATGAGCCTGGTTAAATATGTAAGGACAGACAGACAGACAGACCGACCGACCAATGGCCGGACAGACGAACAAAAAGACAGCCAACAGCTACACAACTAAATTACCCAGCAAACATACAGCAGAAGCAGTTACAGCAGCAACCATTGCACATGATGTTTTTACGACAACAAAATGATTTATGAGCAGAAATTGTACAGCAGAAATTGTACTTGCTGTAGAGCCACAGAGCGCAGGCGCAACACCACCGCAGCCACATGAGCACTCTTTCTATGGTGGCAGACCTAAGAAATGATTTGCTTTGCTTTGGGGTTTTTTTTTAATGTGTGTTATACTTTTTTTTATGATTTGTTGGGTTTTTTTTTGCTTTATTCACTTGTTACAATTTAATGCATGTTCTTGGCCTTTAAATTGGTAATAAACTAATAATATATGCCATAAATGGTCTATGGCAAATAATATTATGATGTAAAAATCATTCAGCACACAAACGCACACAAAAGGGTTATGGCAACCAACAGTGGGTTTGTTGCCCATAAACATTTCATTAAGCTAATGTAGTTGCTAGAAAACTTTAGCGTTCGTTTTTTTTTTTTTTTTGCTTCCAACTCTATGCATATTTATATGGACTTGGGCTAAAAATGCTTAACAAAAACAAAATGCCATATATTTATGCAAATTTTCCTAACTCGAAATTAACATTTTTAACTTGGTCTATCAAAAAAAAAAATAAAGCTAATGATTAATCCCTCATCAACTTTTGAATACAGCGAATTTTTGCTTTGGCATTTCAAACTCTAAAACGGGCTTGGAATACACACATTCGCATAAGCGGCTGGGGTTTAAAGCATTTTCGAAAACAACCCATCTTTCCATATTTGTCGTTCGCTGTCGACAACGACAATCTTGTTATATTATTTCATTTTAATGAATTTAAATCTTTTTTATATAGTTCTCTAGCATTTGTCAGTGCGCAACTAACTGTCTGACTGTTTGAATGTCTGTCAGTCTAACAGTCTTTGCGTTAGGCAAACAAACGTTAAGCCTTTGTTTTTTTTTGCTTTTCAAAAATGTATTCTAAACCAGCCAATTCAATGTTATGTGGGTTGTTTCGAGAATAATGGCTTAGAATATGGTGTTGCGTTGCATATATATGTAGCGAAGATGGAGAGAAAAAATATTTAATTTCAAAAATCTTTTAAATGACATTGAACTTGTTGTCTAAACAAGAGAACCAGCAGGCAGGCAGCTCAGAGCTTTTAAAAATTCTAAAGTTCTATGCTATTTACACTTTGTCGCCCCTTCTCCCATCATAAAGTAAAGAGAAATGATCGACATCTGGCCAAATGCTGGTGGCTTTTGAAGTGATGCATCATCATCATCACTATCACCGTCACCATCATCCCCCCCTATTCTCTGTACACATGTATGCCACTTCCATACATTCATCTAACCATTATTTTCTTTCTGTGTGACAAATTTATTTTAATTTTTTTATATTAAATTTAATTGAATTAAATTGTTTGAAATGAAAATGGCTGTGATTTTTTCACGTTATTCTGTTTGTGTTTTTTTTTCTTTCGTTTCAATGATCCATTGAAAAATTCTAGTATATCTCGTTTATACGAGTATCTTATGTGCCGTTGGTTTGTTGCTTTGTTTTTTGGGTCAAGGTGTTTTTGTGATGTAAAAAAAAAATAAAAATACATACTAAATTCTCTATATGTGGAAAAAGAGACAGAGAGAAAGATAGAAATGTAAAGTGTAATTGCCAATTAAAACTTACCAGTGAATCGACTTCGGGATCTGCTGTGTAGTAGGGTTTTTGTGATCTGATCTGTAAGAAGAAAGAAAAAAAGTTAATAAGAAAGTCGGAAAAATTTCTAAAAAAAATATTAAAGAAAAAATAAAAGCAATATATTGCTCTAAATATTAATCAATATGTGGCAGACTCAAAACTATTTATAATAAAAAAAAATAAATAAATTAAAAAAAAAATTAAAGGAAATCACCATAAAATATTAAAAGCAACTCAAAAAAATTAAAAAAAAAAATAAATAAGATGAAATAAATGTTTAGCAACATGTTGGTCAACACTATAAAAATCTCAAATCTTAAAAAAAAATAAATAAAATTAAAAAAAAATTAAAGGAAATCACCATGATATAATAAAAAAAACTCATAAAAATTAAAAAAAAATATAGAATAAAAAAATTGTTTAGCAACATGTTGCTCAACATTATAAAAATCTTAAAAATTAAAAGAAAATTTATGAACCCTATGCTTTGAATTGAAGAAAAGGCAATAAAACCGGCACTGAGAGATTATAAAATTGAAGAAATATGCAAATAATGGAAAAAAGATGTTTAGCAACATGTTGCTAAATATTTGAGGGTGTTTAAAGAAATTAACCTTTTAAACAATGCCATTGACTTCCTCTCTTAAAAAAATGTAATTGAAAAATCCATAAAATAAAAAAACGATATTTTGACAAGAACGTTTAGCAATATGTTGCTTAACATTTTGATAAATTAAAAAACAAAATAAAGCAATTTAATAAAATATATAAAAATATCTTAAAAAAAAAGTATTGAAAAATCTATAAAACTAAAAAATATTTTGACATGAATTTTTATCAACATGTTGCTTAAAAAAAATAAATAAAATATTTTAACTTTTTTTGAAATGTTTAGCAACATGTTGCTCTAAATGTTTGGCCATGAAGAGAAGAAATAATATATATATATATATATACAAATAAAATTTCAATGTTACTTTTCAAACTTTTAGCCAGAACATGAATGGCATCTAAATTATTTGAGTAAAAAATAGGACATTTTTGGTACCTAAAACTTTGCAACATGTTGCTTAACTGTTTTTTTTTTGAATCATGAGCATTGCGTTGTTTGAAATTGTTTTATTAAAATATAATTCAAAATTACTATGAGGCAAAGTTTAAAAATTACTTATTAATAATTTTTAATTTTCAGCAACATGTTGCTAAACAATGAAAAAAACCATTTTCAAGTATTTTATTTAATTTAAGGAATTTCTTTAAAAATAGTTTCTCTTAAATTTTATAAGCCATCTTTAGTCAAAATGTTTAATTAATTTTAAGCAATTTCTTATGTTTCTTTATTTCCAGCAACATGTTGCTCAACATCAACAATAAGTCAAATATGTATATTTTTCTTAAATTCGAAAAGGATTTTTTTCCAAGCGTATAAGTTTTCTATATTTAAAGTTTTTTAACATTCTTGGCTACATAATGTTGGGCAACATGTTGCTAAAGTTGCGATAGAGCTTAAGGCAATATTTTACTCCTTGCAAAGAAACCAAATATCATTATCCTCAACATCCTCCACCACTTCCACCCGTCTCTATTATTAGCAATTTCTTATGTTTCTTCGTTTCTAGCAATATGTTGCCCAATATCAGCAAAAATATTGAACAATTTAAATGTGTATATTTTTTTCTTAAATTCATAAAGGAAATTTTTCAATGGATTTTTTTCAAGCACATAAGTTTTCTATTTTTAAAGATTGTTCAAACTCTTGGCAACATAATGTTGAGCAACATGTTGCTAAAGTTGTTATAGAGCTTAGGGCAATATTTTACTCATTGTAAAGTAAGCAAATATATTTACCCTCAACATCCACCCACAACCTACCACCTCCCCTCTCTCCCTTCTCTATTATAAACAATTTCTTATGTTTCTTCATTTCCAGCAACATGTTGCTCAACATCAACAAAAACTCATAATTGTATATTTTTTTCTTAAATTCATAAAGGGCATTTTTCAATGGATTTTTTTCAAGCACATAAATTTTTATTTGTAAGGTTTGTTTAAATTCTTGGCTACATAATGTTGAGCAACATGTTGCTAAAGTTGTCATAGAGCTTAGGGCAGTATTTTACTCATTGTTAGGAAAGCAAATATATTTACCCTCAACATCCACCTACCATCTTCCCTCTCTCCCTTCTCTGATATACGCGATTTCTTATGGTTCTTCATTTCCAGCAACATGTTGCTCAACATTAACAAAAATTCAATTTGTATATCTATTTCTTTACTTCAAAACGGTTTTTTTTAATGATTTCTTTTCAATCAAATAATTTTTTTTCTTTTTTTAAGTTTGTTCAAATTCTTTGCTACATAATGTTGAGCAACATGTTGCTAAAGTTGTCATGGAGTATAGGGCCATATTTTACTCATTGCAAAGAACCAAATACTTTTATACTTAATATCCATCCACTGCCCTTTTCATCCTTCTCTTTTATTTTCTTTTGCTATTATTGTGTTTCATAGTTTTTTAGTGTTTTTCTTTTGCAACATGTTGCTTAAAAAATTTAATTGTATGAGTTTAAGTTCATATTTTTTTTTTTCATTTTATCTTTAAGTTTTTACATTTTATATGGTTTTCTTTTCTTTTCCTATAATTTTTCCACTTTAAGTCATTTGTTTCCCTTTCTTCTCTGCCCACAAATCATGCAATTTTCAGCTCACACCATACCATTGTTATGATGTTTCCTTTTTTTTGTGTAAAGGATAAGCATCAACAACAGCTAGACCACCCAAAAATAAAATTTTACAACCCATAACATAGATCAGCAGGATCAAACCTCAAGGATTTCCAAAGAAAATCCCTAAACCAGGAAAAGTAACACAAACGCCAAGAGAGATGATGATGATTGCAATGTTTATATCCTTGGCCAATATGCTACACACGCACACACACACGCATAGAGACACAAGGCATATTAAACTACCTGTTTCTGTTATTCACTGACACAAATCCCAAAAAAGCATGACTAATTCCTTTAATGTAAACATACCAAAATGCGAGTGATTTGTATACAACAACACAAAAACCTGGGAGTGTGTCGGTGTGTAGTAGGTTAAGTATAATATAATGTGAATGAGTTGGGTATAATAATAATAAAAAAACAACAGAAACAGAATTCTGACGAAATCCCTGTGTCTAGAGATAAGCTAGTGATACAGAGTTGCGACTCTATGTCTCCTTGGTTGGAAAATAAGGGAATTTTAACATGGATGGACGGACCAGGCCAGGACAACTGACTGAATGTCGCGTTGATGTCATAAAAAACAATAAACCCAAGTGTATACACTACACAATAGCACACACACACACACACACAGATACACCAATTCGTACATATGGAGAACAGCAGGAGAATGCTAAACTCAAATGATGTTGTTTGCTGGTATTCAATTTTTATATAGACCAGTTTTTGGTTTTTGTCATGCAAAAAACAAAAAAAAAATATATGAGGAAAAAGACCTAAATGACGACAACGACAACATTAGCCCCAACAACAATAATAACACCAACAACACACAATCCTAGCCAAAGAGTATGCGAGCCAAAGCCACACACTTAGATAAAAATCACTAAAGCAATAAATAGATAAAATGCCACCTAGTAGCTGAACTGCAAAATAAAAGCAGCACTCGAGTTTTGTTGTATGGTGAAGAACTAACTTCGGGGGGGACTGGTGTATAGTGAAATGGAACATCAAAGGGGTTGCCACAAAATAAAAATGTTGAAGAGGAGAATTATAAAGGATCTTTTAGGGATATGGAGCCTAGGAGAAGGCACAATACATAGACAGGGTTGCCAATTAAACAAAAAACTAGAAAATATTATCAGTCTTTTATAAAATGATATTTTTTTTTAATTTGAAAATTTTGAAGATATTTTCTTCCCCTATACTTTTATTTACTACCAATTCCATTTATATGGCAACTTTTTGCCAAAAATACTCTTACACCCTCTACCCAAAAAGGCGGGAGAATCTACGGTGCAACGAACAAAAACATATGTGTGAGACTAATGATGGCCATAAATCATTCAAGGTGTATTCCACTAATATTATTGTTTATATCGGGGGGCCAAGAGCCTCAGCATACATCGACCCTCACCACCCACCCTGTTCCCCCTTTAGACCACAAAAACAAATGTTGACTGCACCCAAAATGTAGGAAACCGCGTTCATGTTTTTTTTTCCTTTCTTTCAAAAGGCCCCAATGTAAAGTTGAACTGGAAATTGAAATGAATTGAACGAACATTCAACATTGGAATAAACCATATGCCAAGCAAGTTTATTATTGTTATTATATTGTTTATATTTGTGCATAAACATATTATTGTGGTTCATCTCACACAACCAAAGAGCTATGCATTAAAACAAAGACATTGTATGCCCCGTACATCTCGGGCCAGGCTAACATTGAACATCACCAAATGGAACAACATTAAGACCAAACATCAATCATTGCTTCAGCTTATAACTTGTTGTACGTTTTGGCCCAAATTGCATTTCAATGTGCGACAGAGAAGAGTGCCATGCGCATGAGCAAACGCCAAAGACCTGCTATGGCCAAGGTTTTGTGTATAACCACTCAGCCAGCAACAGCATGTAGACCATATTTGATTATAGGTTAGTAACCGTTACCCCCATAACCATAACATTAAATAATTATATAGCAAAAAAAAAAAATACACTAAACAACTCCCCTTTAAATTGTTTCGAAGACCTCTTTATATGTTCTTTCAATATCTTGTGTCTCTTTCTGGTACACTCATAAGCATTATAAGGGCTAAACTCCATCATAGATAGAACATTGTACAAAAAAAACCCAAATGCAGTGAAAGCAGAGAAAAATGGAGTTTTAAATTTTTGGAAATAAATTCAATGGAGATTTTACCATAACAGCAAAAATATAAACAAAATAAAAAATATTAACAAAAAGTAATGTTATTAAAAAATATAAAAAAATTAAAAATATGTTATTTATGTTTTTAATTATTTATTTATTTTTTTATGAAAAAATTATTAAAAAAATTTAAAAATTAAAAAAAAATATTTTGTAAGATTTTTCTCCCCCTACCATTTATAGTGCGTACTACTCCCAAAACAAATTTCGCTACATTATTTTCTTTTTTTTTTTTGATTTTCTTGAGGTTTTTAAAAATACATAAATCATTTTAACAAGTAAATTCACAGCATGAGACGTTTTGGCCCACAAAATCTCAATGACGTTGTTTGTTGTATTGATGGTCGTTGGTGGTGGTCGTGGTCGCGGTGTTGTTGGTGGTGGTGGTGATGGTGCCTATAGAGATGGTGTTGAGGTTGTTGTACTCTATAAATACATATTACACACACACACACACTTATATACGCACTCTAATAGAGTCCAAGCAAATGATGCAAGTAAGGAAGTAAACCCACCACAAAAAACACACACACAAAATAGAAAAGAATCTTTGAAATAATTGAGATTTTTTTGGGTAGCCTCTTAGAATGGGGGGGGGGGGGGGGGGGTAAAAGCAAAAACAACAACAAATAATGGCCAATGAATATATGCTGAAAACCAAAAGCGGTTGAATATATGATATAAACATAATAAGTGACCTTGGCAACATGTTGCTGGGAATAAAAAAGGCAATAAAGTGCAAACAGCAACATGTTGAGTTGAAAAAAATTTACGGAAATGGATTTTGTCTTAGAGCAAAAGTAATCAAAAAACTAAAGAAGATAATAATAGACCTTAGCAACATGTTGCTGGGAAAGGAGAGGCAAGAAAGTGCCTACAGCAACATGAAAAACTAATTTTGTTTTGGAGCAAAGCAATAAAAAAATAAAGAATATAAAAAAATAAAAGTATTCAAATTATAAAGAACATAATAATTGACCATGGAAACATGTTGCTGGAAAAAGAAAGGCAAGAAAGTGCCTACAGCAACATGTTGAGATGGAAAACTAATTTTGTTTTTGAGCACAAGCAATCAACAAATAAAGAATATAAAAAATAAAAGCAATAAAAAAAATAAAGAACATAATAATTGAACTTGGCAACATGTTGCTGGGAAAGAATAGGCAATAAAGTGATTAAAGAAACATGTTGAGATTAAAAACTAATTTTGTTTTGGGACAAAAGCAATCAAAAACTAAAGAATATTAAAAAAATTAAAAGTAACCAAAATATAAAGAATAAATTATTTGACCTTGGCAACATGTTGCTGGGAAAGAAGAGGCAAGAAAGGGCTTACAGCAGCATGTACAAATTACAAACTTAGGGAAATGGATTTTATTTTAAAGCAAAAGTAATCAAAAAAATAAAGAACATTATACTTGATATTAGAAACATGTTGCTGGGAAAGGAAAGGCCAGAAAGGAATTACAGCAACATGTTGAAATGAAAAAATTTATGGAAATGAATCTTGTTTTGGGACAAACGCAATCAAAAATTATAATAATTTACCTTAGCAACATGTTGCTGGGAAAGTAAAAGCAAGAAAGGGCTTACAGCAACATGTTGAGATGGAAAACTAATTTTGTTTTGGAGCAAAAGCAATCAAAAAATAAAACATTAAAAAAATGTATTTGTGTATAAAACCAATTTTTTGTGTTGCAGCAACATGTTGCTGTGAATAAAGTTAGAAAAACATAACAGAGATTTTGTTATTATTTTCGAAATTTTGTAAATTTTTTATTAAAAAACCTTAAAAAACTACAAAAACTTATTTTAGCAGTATTTTGTTTCAAAATGTTGCCATGTTGCTGCAACATGCAAACAATACGCTAACTTTCGCAGGAGTAAAGCTAGCCGCTTGAAATTTTGCACAAATACCACTTTTCGTGTAGGTCGGTTGAGATTGTACATGGGCCATATCGGTCCATGTTTTGATATAGCTGCCCTATATAACCGATCTTGGGTCTTGACTTCTTGAGCCTCTAGAGGGCGCAATTCTTATCCGATTGGAATGAAATTTTGCACGACGTGTTTTGTTATGATATCCAACAACTGTGCCAAGTATGGCGCAAATCGGTCAATAACCTGATATAGCTGACCAATAAACCGATCTTGGGTCTTGACTTCTTGAGAGTCTAGAGGGCGCAATTCTCATCCGAATGAACTGAAATATTACACAATGACTTCTACAATGTTCAGCATTCATTTATGGTCTGAATTAGACTATAACTTGATATAGCTCCAATAGCATAACCGTTCTTATTCAGTATTCTTTGTTTGCCTAAAAAGAGATACCGCGCATAGAACTCGACAAATGCGATCCATGGTGGAGGGTATATAAGATTCGGCCTGGCCGAACTTACCACGCTCTTAATTGTTTTTTAATTTTTTAGCTTTTTAAAATTTTGTATTATTTTTAAATGTCTTTAATTTTTTTTTAATTTTTTATTTCCATTTGTTATTTTTGCTTTTTTAATTTTGTTTTTATTATTTATTTTTAAATTTTTTTTATTATTTATTTTTAATTTTTTTTTATTTATTTTTATTATTTTCTTTTTTTAAATATCTTATTGAAATATTTTTTGTTTATTACGAACAAGATTTGTAATACTAATGAAACCATCAACATCACTATTAAGCCAAATCAAAAAAAAAGAACTTCTTATGTGTGAATTATATTTATGTTGCGTTAATTATAAAATTATGATTTATTGCATAGCCAAAAACAGTATGAACCCCATATGCAGCAGACAGACGGACGGACAGAAAACCAACCCAAACGCTACCAATGAAAATTGCAACAATTTATTATTTTTTTTTTTTTGATTTTTTTTTGTTATAGATCACCACCATGTTTAGAAAAGGAGAGTAATTGTCTGGTGTCCAATATGATTTAATGCGTTTTATATTACCGCCAAGTATTTATTGTAGACCAGCTGGTAGTTGTTTTGTGTACATATTTTGACAAATTACTTGATTAAAGGTTAATTTGTGTTATACACAAGGTAACAAAAAAACTAAAAATATTTTTTTTTTATTTATGTTATGAAATGTAAAATAATGGCAAAAAATAAAAGAAATATGAAATCCCTATGTTCTGTTTAGTTAGAGAGGGTATTAGCCAACTTTGATTTGCCTTGCAAAAAGTCCCCAAAAGATATTCTGTATGGTTTACCTATGCCTTTGGTCTAGCCAGCTGACTGGCTGACCAAAAACCTTTAGTGCTGAGGGAAAAATAAAACAAAATACATGACGTTTGTTGTTGTTGTCTTTTTATAATACCCCCAGAGACCCCATCATAAATTTTCATAAATCTAAAAAAACCCAGCAACTAAGGCACATGTCAAATCACAACACTATAAAATTGTGTTATATTGTTTTTGGGTTTTGTTTAACGTTTCGTAGCCTTTGGTTTGCTTGTTTTTGTTGTTATGGTATAAATGAAAGAGATATTGGTCGAGTAGTAGAACTATTCCCATTCCCTGTACATATATATATGGGAGGTATATAAAACTACTGGTATTCTTACTCTGCACCTTGCACAAATACTAATTAAATTGTATTGTTTTTTTTTCTTCTCAGTTTTTATAGAGACTTTGATTGTTTTGTGTGCTAAAAACAATCAAAAGGAAAAAATAAAAACAAATACTGATGGTTGGTTGCTTGCTTGATTTCGCACCTAACTTTGAGGATTGTTGTCAATAATTGCCATCATAAAATGATTATACAACCTGGAACCAGAAACCACTGACGTTTAATGGCTTCAAAAGAAAAAGGAAAAAAACGAAAAACACTCAACACTTATGGTGAAAATTCAATGCTCATTTTTTTCATTGTTATGACCCAAAGTAAAGTGAGTGTTTGAAGGTGCTAAGTTAGCTAGCCTCTTGGGCCCCAAAGATGTGTTATGCATTTTCTTGCTTATGATGATGATTCAAACAATTAACCCCAATAATATTCTCACGTGATTCCAAAGATAAGATTTCTATGATTGTATAGATTCCTGTATGTATGTGTGTGTGAATGTATGTCTGTACTTTAGGGTTTTCCTTATTGATTCATAGACTGTATGTAAGGTGAGGGTGCTGTATGCGTTTCGAACTGTCGTCTTTGTGGCGCCTATGTAATATTGCCTAATTCTGAGTGTATTTTCTGTATTGTTTTTGTTTTTGGTTACCAAAACAAAATAAGTGTTATCTTTGGCCTTTATCTCAAATGGTGCTAGGGAATGATATTTGAAACCAAAGAGTAACAAAACAAAACAAAACACACAAAAAAAGATCTAGGTACCATGAAAAGGGGTAAATAATAATCATTAAACACCATCTACGCTAGTACCACAGGGTTTTGGACTACATTAATGTTATCTTGAAAATAGGGAAGTAGGAAAAAAATTTTGAAAAATAAAAATATTAAAAAAATTAAAAAAACAATAAAAAAAAATATTATAAAAAAATAATAAAAAAAAAATAAAACAAAAATTAAAAAAAAAATAAAACAAAAATTAAAAAAATATTAAAAAAAATTATAATAAAATTAAAAAAAATAAAAAAAAAAAATAAAAAAAAAAAATAAAAAAAAAAAATTAAAAAAATTAAAAAATAAAAAAAAAAATAAAAAAAAATATTAAAAAAATTAAAAAATAAACAAAAATTAAAAAAATAAAAAACAAATTAAAAAAAAATGAATAAAAAAATTAAAAACAAAATACAAAAAAAAAACAAAAAAAATAAAAAAAAATAAAAAAAGTTAAAAAAAATAAAAAAAACTAAAAAAAAAATTAAAAAAAATAAAAAAAAATTTAAAAAAATATTAGAAAAAAAAATTAAAAAATAAATAAAAAACTAAAAAAATTAAAATAAATGAAAAAATTAAAAAAAAGAAAAAATTTTAAAAAATTAGAAAAAAATAAAAAAATCATTACAAAAAAAAATTAAGGCTCTGTAAGAATAAATAAAACCAGTAAGGAAAAGCAAAAGTCGGGCGGAGCCGACTGTATAGTACCCGATACCACCGAGTATACGTAATACTTTTAATAGATAGCACTTATATCCAAATTTAGTCAGACTTTACCATACCTACCTATTGAAATATCGAATAGAAACGATTTTATCTGAACGGATTTTGATAAAAATTTGCAGATATGTTAAAATCAGTAACGAATTGGATTGTCCAAGTCAAATTTTGTGCAGATCGGTTGAAAATTTGTAGCTACTACGGCCATTTAAGTGCTAATCGGGCGATACATATATATGGAAGCTATATCTAAATCTGATCCGATTATGAAGAAATTTTGCACACATATTGGAACGTCACACGAACATTTCATGCCAAATTTGGTAGAGATTGCAACAAAATTGCGGCTCCTACAGCTTTAAAAGGGCACATCGGATGAAAGATATATATGGGAGCTATATCTAAATCTGAACAGATTTTTTTTTAAATCAATAGCTTTCGTCCTTGAACAAAAAAAGACACTTATGCAAAATTTTGTGAAAATCGGACAACAAATGCGAGCTGTACCTCGATTACAAGAATACATGGACAGACAGACAGACGGACATCGAATCTAAATCGAATCAGGAAGTGATTCTAAGCCGATCTGTATACTTATCGATGGGTCTAGCTCTTCTCCTTCTTAGCGTTGCAAACAAATGCACAAATCTATAATGTCCTGTGCCACAGTGGTGGCGCTGGAGTCCAGAAATTGGATTTTTAATAAAAATTGAATTCAGCAACATGTTGAAGCAACATTTTGAAGCAATATGTTGAAGCAACATTTGCTTACACTAAACCAAAAATTTCGTTTAATTTTGTGGAATGCAGCTAATTTTCTAAAAAAAAGGTAAAATAGTTGGATTTATAAAGATTCTGTGGAGAATTAACAGACCTAGAGCAGAAAATTGTTCTAGCAACATGTTGCTACAACTAAACACTCTTTTTACAAATAAGTGGAAATTATATGTGGTTATTTGTAGGTAGAAAAAAACGTTAATTTAAAAAAATTAATTAAAAAATAAAATTAAAAAAAAAATAAAAAGAAATATCTTATAAAAAATAAAATAAAATAAAAAGGTATAACAATTAACGCAAATAATCCAGAAAAACTTTAAATAAGTGATTGATAATTGATTAATTTTTATTATTTTTTTATTTTTTTTTTTTTAATTTTTATTTATTTCATATTTTTTTAATTCCTTTTAAAATAAATATTTATTAGAGTTTGCATCTCTGATTTTTTTATTTTAATTTTTTTTTTAATTTTTTATTTATAGTTTTAACCACCATTTTTTTTCAGTGTATCTATCTTTATAGCACAATGAAGAGAAGGTGCATCATCTACTATATAAAAAAGTAAAACCATGATTACATTTTTATAACCCAAAGGCAATGGAGTGGTTTATGACACCTACCACTGGTGGGTTATTCTGCCAGAGTCCCCCCTTAATACACCCTCCAATTCCCCAGCCATTTAACCATAAAACCAAATAGGCCTGGGCCTGCATAAAAAATGGTAACGAAAGAAAAAAAAATCATAAAGATAACATATTCAGTTTTATACAAAAGTTAATAAGCAACAGTTTTGAAGCAGGGGATTCTCAGACCCCCATCTCTCTCCCACTCTTCCCCTCTAGTGTGATATGATGTTACCATTACCAAAAAATTCAAACCAAATTGTAATTTGTAATAATTTCTTGTTGTAATATTTATTTAAAGCATTGCATAGCAAGCAACAACATGTGTTATTGTTTGATTTCTTTTTTTTTTTTCATATTTTTATTATTTGTTATTTCCTCAGTAGGTAAGTAGTAAGTGTCTCAGTGTTTATGTTTGTAGCTGGTATTTTTCGTTTTTGTTGTGGTCTAGTATGTACAGCATGGTATGTCTCCCTATACGATTTTTTTTTTGTTTGCTGTTCTTCATTATCTTTACAACACTTAAATTCAACAACTGGCTGCAGTGCTGGCTGGCTCTTGCTTAGCAAGATACTGTATTTACTGCTACCTTCAAGCAAAGACGCGCCAATAGACAACAAATGACAATATCAACAAATATTAGTTAAACATTAGCTACCATAAAAAAAAAATGCTGTATGTTTGTAAAGCGTTGAGCTTCTTTCTTGTCGAAGAAAGAACTGTTGATAATTTTTGTGTAACCAAATAAAAAATAGTGTACCATGAATTCTATCTTTCTTTTTTTTGGGCCTGCAATAGTGTCAATATTTGTGATATGACAGAGATTTTTTGTTATGTGGGTTTTTGTGCAGGTTTCAGTTACTATTTGTTTTTATGATTCCTCTACAACATCTGACTGCTACTTTCACTGTTTTTTTCCCCCTCTTGTGATGGTATAGGGCTTAGCTAATCTAAATGCGGGAATGAATGAACTAACGAATGATTTTGGTTTTGTTTTATTATGGATTTGTAGTGTGCTAGATAGGTAGCTGCACATGTTTATAAACATCCGGTAGGAGAAAATAAAGAAAAAAAAAAAAACAGTAGGCCACTTAAAATGCATGACAAATTAAAATTGGTAATGGCTTAGAGATATATAAAAAAAGAAAGAAAATAGGTTTTAGGAACCGAAAAATTTGCCATTTTTTAACAAATCTTGTTTCAGCAACATGTTGCTGCAACATTTTTAAATAAAGATTGATATAAATTATACTGGTATATATTCCAGAAATACTTTAAAAGTTTCTGAATACATTAAATGGCTTTAAAGCATTAAGAGAAATTTGTTGCCAGCAACATGTTTATGATGTATATATGTATTTTTGTTTTTTTTTTTCAAAAAGAAGACATTTATCATTTTGAGTTGTAGTCGATACAAATTCTTGACAATATACTAGAATATGTGTTTAAACAAACTTCAGCAACATGTTGATGCAACATTATTGTTCTTTAATTTTATTGACAAACAACCAATTTGACATAGTTTTAAAACATTTTTAAACTGAGGAAAATTATTTTAAGGAATGAGAACGTTTCACAAATATTTTAATACGAACTTCTTTATTTAATTTTTTTTCTTCGAAAAACCTGTTGCTTGAGATTAGAAAAAATTATTTCCGGCAACATGTTTATGCAACATTTAATTTTTTATTTCATTCAATAACATTTAACACTTTGAGTTGGAGTGGATACAAATTCTTGACAAAGTGTTGAGAAACATGTGTATCAACAAACTTCAGCAACATGTTGATGCAACATGGTTTTTTAGTTTTACTGACAAACTACTAATTTGACATAGATTTTAAACATTTTTATACTGAGGAAAATTATTTTAAGAAATGAAAACGTTTTACCAATATTTTAATATTGATCATCTTTATTTCTAATTTTTTTTTCTTCGAAAAACCTGTTGCTTGAGATAAGAAAAATTTATTCCCAGCAACATGTTTATGCAACATTCAATTTTTTTTAATAACATTATATTTAATAACATTGGAGTGGACACTGATTTTTGACTAAATGTTGAGCAAAATATGTATCAACCAAATTCAGCAACATGTTGACGCAACATAATTTTTTTATTTTACTCAAAAATAACCAATTAAACATACTTTTCGAACATTTTCAAGCTTAGGAAAACTATTTTAAGCTAATAAAACGTTTTACTTATATTTTATTATGAAACTTCATTATTTAATGCTTTTCTTTTTAAAGCAACATGTTGCTGATTTTTTTTTTTTTATTTTCTTTTACTATTGTTTTGTTGTTTCTTTTTAAAATTCCTCAACACTCGAAAATTTTCATTAACAATTATGCTGAAATAAATCACATATACTAATGCGCCCCTCATCCAAAACCCAAAGAAAACACACACGTCATAGACACTCTCTCAACATAGTGTTTGGTGGCATGGTATATATTTAGACCAAATGACTACGACTTTCACAACACATTTTCATTTCATTATTAAAAAAAAAAAACGCGAGACCCCTGCCTTCTCGGCTACCGAGTGTTTTCAAATGAAAACAATTTTTTTTTCGTTTTTCCAATATATACGGGCGCGTTTTTTTTGCGTTCGTTCATTTTCATTAAGAATTTGCGTAAGAGAAAAAAATCGTTTTTTTGGTTATTTTCGCACCCCCACCTAAAATTGATCAGGGGCAACTGTGGCCACCTCTCACTCACTCAATTAATAAACATTTTTGTAGCATTTGGTTCTAGGGCGGCCAAGGAGGTGATGTGATGGTTTGCGGTGTAGTTTTTTCGTTTTGTTTTTGGGTTATAAAAAAAAAAAAAAAAACACCATTTCTAATAAAGTAAACATACATTCGTGAGCAAACGCTATAGAAGTAGTGCGAAGATGAAAAAAAACCAAGTTTCCTTTGGGCAACACAAGTTCACATCAATCATCGAGATGATTTTTTGAAAAATTTCAAACTTAGAGAATTAGAAAATGTTTTTCTTTGGAAAAATTAAGGATTGTAGCAAAATCCAAAATTTTAATAACAAATTTGTCCTCAAATGAATAAAGTAAAACAAACAAAGTCCTAAAGCCCCAATAGGCTAAAATAAAACTTGAAATATTTATAAATATTTTTTTGCTTTTATTGAGACCAATCAAGTGTAAAATAAGCAGGGCAACCTTTTGTAGTTCCATTCCATTTCCATAGAAAGGGCTAAACGATTTTGGCCTAGAGTTCTTGGGATTGTTTATGAAGGCGTCTAATTTGATTTTATTTTTTAAAACAATTAAAATAAACAGCACAGTGTTGGAAGAGTCCAAAAGACCACCATAGCCGTTTAGGCATCACCATGGCCCAGCAGTAGGGAATTATGTCAAGTCGTATAACTTTAAACTAAAGATAATGAAACAGGCAGCAGGGCTCTTTGCTCCCCTCACTTAGCATTCATAACAACAAAATGCGCAATTTCCCACCAACCCTCCCCTTAGGGGTTCGCTCAAATCAGCACTGTTGCATATGTGGCTTGCATGATTCGTAGTATAAACCAGATTCCCCTGGCATGATCCTTTGTTTCCAAAAAAAGAAAAAAATCCTTTAAACAATACTAACCATTTAAATATTGCTCTTTTTGCCGTTTACCAATTTTGGTATCCTTTCAAATATGCCAGCCGTGGCATACACCTAATGTGTTGTATGCGGGGCTTATTGTTGTATAGGTATTTTTTTTTTTTTTTGAAAACAATGGCCAAGCATTTAAAAAGAAATTTAAAACCTTTTCCTTTAAGGGTTGAGAGCATTTGCCAAAGGAATTTTTCCCTTGCCTGGTTTAGAGAATGAAAAGCATTTATGATTTGTCTTTAAAAAAAAAGGTGATCCCAAGCAAAAAAGGTAAATCCTGAACTCATTTTTTATCATTTGACAAAAAACAAACGATGTTTGTTGATCTCCTTCTTCTTCTTAAACAAAAGAGATTAAACCCAAAGCCAACAAGGAATGTTAAAACAACGCATTTTAAACTGAAATGATCATTTCCCTCTTAACCAGCCAAGAATAACGAAAAAAAAAACACCCAGAAAAAAAACTGTATTTATAGTAAAAGGTTGCTGTGTGGTACCTGCTTTAGAGACGCAGACGGAAAAAACAATAAATTCTAAATTCTGCCGAAATACATATCGTTTCTTTTATATATGTTCTTTTCGACCTTATAACATTTACGAAATACTTAATTTTGTATTTGAAACTGATTGAGGAGGTGGAAAAGAATGTTAATGAGAAAACGTTATTTAAATTGTTGCAACCAACAAAAAAAAAAAAAAACATTAATGAATGTGAAATCATTAGGATGGCTAAATGGCAAAAAGCTTTTAAGAAATTAATTCTAATTACAAAAATTCAAAAAATAAAGAAATATGAAAAATATCATAAAAAATGGTATCCCAAAAAAAAACAAAAAAAAATAATTAAGAGGACGGTAAACAAAGAGAAAAACAAGAAACAAAAAAAAAATATTAAAAAAAAACTAAAAAAAAATCTGGATTGTCAAAAAATAGTGGACTGAAACTGAACAAATGGCGCCCGAGCAGAGTTATAATCATCAAAATCATTAAAAAAATAGTTGCGACTGAAAAAAGTTTTAAATATTCACATAACTTATTGCAAGAAGAGCTTAGAACTCCTTTTTAAAGATGCTATAAAGAAGAATTAAAAAAAAAATGGCGCCCGTGCAGGAACATTTTTATTTTTTAAGTTTCCTTACACAACAGATTTTTCTTTTATGTACTTCTAATTATGTAGGTTTTTAGAATTTTTATAATTTTTTTTATCAAAAAAATAATGTACCTGGCGCCCGTTCATGTATTTTGTCTAACAAATTTTAATATATTTAAAAAGATTTTTTTATATGTATAATATGTTATGTTACTTCCTCAAAAGAAAATAGAAAATTGAAAAGTAAATTTTTGTTAAAATTTAAATTTTAATAAAATATATTAAAAAAATTGGCGCCCGAGCAGAAATTTTTTGCACAAAATGTACGCCACAGAATCATTGTAAAGTCATAAACATTTCAAATCCATTCGACATCATCCGCTGATGATTTTTCTAGGTCGAAAATGAAATCCCGATATGGAGAGCCAGTCAAATGCTTCAACAACACATTTTTGCTGATTTCAAAACGTTTTTGCTATGCTACTCTTTGAAAAGAAAGCATTAAACAATGGTCTAAAACCAGACAATACCCTGCAATGGAATCTCAATAACATTATAAATATATTTTCTGTTGAAACCAATATGTTAAATTTGTATATAAAAATTAAATTGTAATAACAAATAATTTAAAAGAAAATTGGCGCCCGAGCAAAAGATTTTTTAGGAATTTGAACTTTGTAGACTTATTGTAAAACATAAATTTTAAGGATTTAAAAATTTTTTATGGGGAAAACCAGGGCTGCGGAGTCTGACCCTCGAAAATTAAATTGTAATAAAAAATTATTTAAAAGAAAATTGGCGCCCGAGCAAAAGATTTTTTAGGAATTTGAATTTTCTAGACTTATTGTAAAACATAAATCTTTAGGATTTAAAAAATTGTTTATGGGGAAAACTAGGCCTGCATAATTTTACATTCGACTCCGGGCCAGACATATTGTTTTTCACCTGGGTAGCGAAGTCAAGGTTGTGAGCTCGGAATCGAAGTCGGAGACGGGCAATTAGGCCGTAATCAAAGGGTTGGGACTAGCATGCTCAACTCCAAACCGAACTCTGACTTCGCTACCGGCTCAATAGTCCGACTCCGACTTCGACTGCGTGCTCAAATCCTCGATTTCGCAACCCTTGTGAAACCAATATGTTGGCGCCCGATCATTTATATTCGCAATTTTTTTTTTTTATTTGTCCAGTTTCTTATTTTTGGGAATGGACTTTTTGGACAATACTTTTAAGCATCTCACAACTTATGTTTAGTTTTTAAATATTTTATTAAAAATTAATTTCATAAATGGCGCCCGAGCAGGGAAGATATTATTTTCATAGAATGTTTTATATAGTAGAATATTTTTAAATTTAAAAAAAATCTTTATCATATAAACATATTTTGTAACTTGTAAATCTTTCAAAACTGGCGCCCGAGCATATAAACTAGAATTTTGTAGTCACACCAAATTCAAATAAATGGCGCCCGAGCAGAACTTTTAAAATGAAGTCCTTTCCAATATGAGATAAGATATTAACCTTATTAACATTTTCATTATTGGTATAACTAAAAACTATTTTGGTTTTGTAAATTTGGCGCCCGATCATTTATACTTTCTTTTTGTTTATCCATACTCTGAGTCATTATTTTGCATTCATCAACATTCGACTGCTGTTTAATGATTTTCCTAAGAAATTCATTTCCATTGAAATCATTTCTCATATAATATATCATATTACTTAAAATCATAATCTTTGAGATTACTCTCCTCAGGCCTCCCACCCTTCTTCCTATCTCCTCCAACTTGCCTCACACAATGTTGTCTCTGTCTCGGCTGCCTTTGCTTGCTGGCTTGTTATTTTTATGACATAACCATATGTTTAGCACTTGGCTCTCCATCTTACGCGTTTGTGTGTCTATAAGATTTTTATAATTTTTTTAAATTTGTGCTAAACGAGCTGAAAGTGAAGGAAATAAGAAACCCCCCGAACAGAAGATATTTAATAAAACTAAGACTTAAGATTACCCCTAGTCGAAAAACGCAAACAAGCTGTATATGATGTGATGTTTGGTAATGGTGAGTACCAGGGCATAATAATTTGGAGTATCTTTAAGTAGGATTTGAATTCTTAAGGGTTTCCTAATTTAACCAGATGTCTTAAATATGTTGTCGCTTAGTTAACCAAACAACATATGAGGGATTTTTGACAAAAAAAGTATGAAGAGACTGACTTTCTAATTATATTTGATTGACAGACAAAACACATATAGAAAAATTTGGGAAACTGAAGGAATGGTACAGCATTTTTAGGCATTTAAATAATTTATGATGTTTAAAGTGACATAAAAACCAAAAAAAAACATCAAAATTTTATTTTCTGAATTCCATATACATACGCAGACTATAAATTTTGAAATATAAACCAGCAAAATTAGGTGGTGTCCCTTAAATATGAATATTTGTCTTTATCATCTTCATTTCTGATATGGTGCATATTTTATGAAGTTCCTAATGTCTTCTCACTCTTTGGCTTGCCCAAACAACCAACTTTTTTCTTAAGTATTTAAATGCTTGGCCTTTTATGCTGTTGCTTCCCTACTAAAACTATTTTTATGATATCTTTTGTTTGGTTTTTTTTCAGAGACTACAGACTTCATTTACAAGAGCATGAATATTTAATGGGATGCTTGCGCGAAATTGCATTAAAAACCTCATCATTACAGGCACCTCATCATCTTTGGCAGCCTCATCATTATAGTCATGATGTGTTATAAATGTCTTTTGCTGTTTTTTTCTTTTTGTAATTCTTGGCACTAGTTTTAGAGTTTATATATTTTTTGCCACATAAATTTTATCTAGTTTTGAAAAACATTAAAATTGTTTAGTTTGTATGTAAAAGAAGAATAAAAAACAAATATGGCAAAATAAAAAAGGAAGTGAGACGAAAGTGATGTCTTTATTTGAGCAATATTGTGTCTTTCTTTAAGTTAAAAAAAAAAATTTAAGGCTCTTAAAGTCAATAATCGGAAAAAAAATGGCCAATATATCAAGTAACGGGCGCCCGATCATAAACATTTTGGCGGCCAACAAACATTTTCGGACCGAAGGAGAGTCAGAGCATCCCAATTATATTAAAGAATTTAAAAACCACCTTGGAGTGTATTATTAACAAACTACCAATTGTTTTTCTCCCTGTGATCATATAACTGGCGCCCGAGCAGAGACCCTCCAAATTAATTTTTGTCAATTTCAATGGAGGATCATTGTGTTTTTAAGGCAACAGGCAAGATTTTGAAAATGTTTTGTTTCTACGGTGGATACCAAATAGTAAGAACATGCTTAGAAAATGGCGCCCGATCAAAATTTATTTTGTCGCCTCACCTGGGACACACTAGGTCAGTATTTATAAACATTATTTGGGCATGAGTGGAGAAAATTATTTTCGCTTTAAGACAAAATGGAAAAGTATAAGTCTATATGGTTCTTCGATGGGAGCAAGAGTAATTTTAGGTTAAGAAACTGGCGTCCGATCAAAAATATTCTGGTGACCAAACATTAAAACTTGAACTCAGATAAATACGGGCGATCTTAGATAACTTAAAACAAGCACAGGCCATCTTGAGGAGTGAATTTTTCAAACTAACAATTAGTCTGCTAAATTTTTACACAACTGGCGCCCAACCTGGGACCCCACAATTAAATATAAGTAAACTTTAAAAACAACCTTCTAAATATTTTTTAATAAAATTTTTAACTTTGATTAAACAGATTAATGGTATGTTTTTTTTGCCAACACTATTGGGTATCAGTTTGTTTCTGGCGCCCAACTTGGAGACCCAAATATTTTTTTATGTTATAAGAAAATATAAGAAATATTGAGTTAAAAAAAGAAATATTGAGATAAAAATGAATATCAAAAATCTGAATAGTGTTCCATTAGGCTCAATTTTTGTGAGATTGGGATCAAGTTAATTGCTGGCGCCCGATCATTAAACATTTTTATTTTCAAAAACATCCTTCTAAATAGTTTCTAATAGAATGTTGAACATTTGATTCAACAGATTAATGGTACTGTGTTTTTGACAACACAATTGGATATCAGTTTGATTCTGGCGCCCAACTTGGAGCTTCAAATATTTTTTTATAATATAAGAAAATTGAAGAAAAATTGGGTTAAAAATTAAAACCAAAAATCTGAAAAGTGTTTCAACAGGCTCAATTTTCTTGAGATCGGGCGCCATTGAGTTGCTGGCGCCCGATCATAAAAAATTTTTACATTTAAGGTTTTCCTCTCTTGGCCCTTTTTTGTTGTTCTCCTCTCTCTAAGTCCCAAACCTTCTCCCTAGTTTAAATCACTTTTTTCCCAAGTCCAATAATTTTTTTTTGCTTCCCCATATATTTGTCTCTTGATATCACTCTGCTTCATGCCTAGGCCATTAACATATACTACAAATAAGTATTTTTATCTACCATATCTGTGTGTATGTATGTATGTATGTTTGAGTGTAGTCAACATGCGTATGGCTACGAAATTTTAAAAATAAAGTTTTTGTTTCTTTTCGATTCTTTCAAAAATGTTATTTTTAACAAAATGTTAAATAAATGTATTTTCAACGCTTTCAACTGTCGATTCTGAATACAAATCGTATAAAAATATACAAAAAAAAATTTTTTTTTTTGTTGGTGATGTTGTTGTTGTTGTTATGGTTTGACTCAAAATAATGCCAATGCTTTTACGATGTCGTCTAATGTGTTTTAATGTCCGTCCAGGCTATACAGCAAACACGGGCCTTGCCATGTCTGTTTTTCTGTCCGTCCGTCCGTCTGTCTAAATGTCTTGACTGTTTGTCTAGATGGCTGTTCGTTCGACTGTTTGGCTGGCCGAGTGTTAGCTTTACTAATGATGCAGCTAAAAAAATGCTTTATTTTAAAATGATATTTTTAAAATTCATGAGAGAAATCAAGAGATTAAAATCATCATCATCATCATTGCTGCCATCTTCTGTCTTGGTCTTCTTCTTGCCTTCATCATCATCATTATGATGATCATGAATGAGACTCATCATATGCAAGCTTAGTGCATACAACACCATATCTTAGGCGGGAAACCGCCATAAACATTTCAAAGACATTGTATTTCAGTATGGATGCTTGCTTCCCCCAAAGGCTACGAAAAAGGAAAATTACCCAGAAGAGATCCCCCAAGCACATTGCTACGAGTGTAAAGAATTTTTCAGCCTCAATTATTATTAACACTTGATGTGATATTGTAGTCGTATGCCTTGTATAAGCAAGCAAATTTTGTCAATAGTCTTTTCAAATCTGTTGAATTCATGCAATAGCACAAGTTTGGTTGCACTTAATGGGTTAATTTCTTGTAGTAATGCAACGGCAGACGGTTCAATGCTTGTTGTGGACTCTTCTTCCCGGCTGAGGCAGATGATCAACATCATATGTTGAAATTTGAAATGTTGCTCTGTTGTAGAGTTGGCTTCATATTTTTTTTTCTTCTTCTGTGATTGTGAATGTTAAAATCCCCAACAACCACATCCCCAAGCCCAAAGAGCCCAGAAATCACCCAACAACTAAAACATTAAATACAACGAATGAACAAAATCAAAAAAGAAAAAAAAAATACATCTTTAAATGACGTCGTCGTTTTGGCTGTTTTGTAGCGATGATTAATGAAGTGCCAGAAAATAAAGATCATCATTATTGTAAGATATTTAAAGCATAGAATGCAAAGGAAACAAGACACATAAAACAAGATGAACAGAAGAAGAAGAAAAAAAACCAAAACAAAAACTACAACCAAATCGAGTTAAGTGAATCACTCGTGGAGAATAAGATTCATCATTTCAGTCAAAACAGTTTCAGAAAAAAAAATGAATATGAAGGAAGAGACAATGCAGAAAAAACCATCAATTCGAAAAAAAAAAGATTTGAAAGGAATTCAATGCAACTTTTTAATGGCTTCAAACATTTAAAATTCTGCATATCATGAAATTAATGGGAAGTGTTCTTTATTGACAAAAAAATAATTCAAAGGAAAATAATAATTTATTACTGAAGTTCCAGGCTTAACCCTTTATAAAAATTAAGATTTTTATGTTTTAAGCGCCTGATAGTATGCAACATTTTTAAAAACTTCGATAGAGATATTTTAGAGAAAAAAACAAACAAGGTGAATTAAAAATAAGGAAAAATGAAGTAATAATTAGAATCTAATATTAAAAACAAATTCAAAACTATTTTTACAACTTAATTTTCTTAAAAGTATCAACGAGCATTTGAAAAAAAAATAAAAAAAAAAAAATTGCAGTAAAAATTTTTTTTTGTCTTTAAACTGCTTTGATAAAGAAGAAGAGTTAATAAAAATTAAATTCGCTGCTATTTGGGGCTTTTTAAAGTATAGCAACATTGTTGCAGCAACATGTTGCCAAGGCAGAAAATGTAATATTACGTTATTTTAGGCGTTTAAACAAAATCTGGTGACTGAAAAACAATTTTAATTTGAAAGAAGCTTAGGTTGTTACAACGTTTCAGCAACATTTCAAAAAAAATGTGAAAAAAGACTGGAAAGTTAACAATACTTTCTTTTAAGGTAAATTAAAAATAAGGAAAAATTAAACAAAAATTAGAATCTAATGTTAAAAACAAATTCAAAACTATTTTTACAACTCAATTTTCTTAAAAGTATCAGCGAACATTTGAAAATAAATTAAAAAAAAAAAATTTGCTGTAAATTTTTTTTATTTTTGTCTTGAAACTGCTTTGATAAAGAAGAAGAACTAAAACAAATTAAATTCGCTACTATTTGGGGCTGTTTAAAGTCTAGCAACATTGTTGCAGCAACATGTTGCCAAGGTAGAAAATGTAATATTACGTTATTTTAGGCGCTTAAACAAAAGCTGAAGTAATTTGTGACTGAAAAACCATTTTAATTTGAAAAAAGCTTAGGCTGTTACAATGTTTTAGCAACATTTCAAATAAAATGTGAAAAAAAGTCAGGAAAGTTAACAATACTTTCTTTTTAGATATGCAATAGATCAAAAGTATGAAATATTGAATTGTTGCTTATTTTTAAACAATAATTTGGTGAAATTCCTTTAGGTTTCAAAAAATTTGGGTTTAGCAACAATGTTGCAACAACATGATGCTAAAGCTAAAACTTTAATTTTCTACAATTTTTATTATTTACCAATTTTCCTAAGGCTTTTCATTTCTTATATGCTTTTAATTCCCTTTCTGTATTCCTAAAGTACGAAATATTGAATTGTTGCTTATTTTTAAACAATAATTTGGTGAAATTCCTTTAGGTTTCAAAAAATTTTTGTTTAGCAACAATGTTGCAACAACATGATGTTAAAGCTAAAACTTTAATTTTCTAAAATTTTTATTATTTACCAATTTTCCTAAGGCTTTTCATTTCTTATATGCTTTTAATTCTCTTTTTGTATTCCTTTTTTAAATTTTCTCTTACAACTCTATGAAACAACATGTTGCAGCAACATGTTGCTAAAGCTTAAACTTAAATTTTGTACTATTATTACTTTTTTTTTTTAATTTTCTTTTGGCTTTTCATTTCCTCTATGATTTTTATTCCCGTTTTATGTTTTTGTTTTAATTTTTTTTATTTCTTACAACTCTATGAAACTTACCTGTTTACTAAACATTGCAATATCTTCATTAAATGATTCTGACGAACATACATCACCACCTTGCACACCAGGTTCTCTGGGCGTACATGTGGCCAATTCACATTTTTCAAATATTAGAGCCAACAGCGGGAATAGGGGATGTCTGTAAGAATAAGAAAAATAGATGATGAAAAATAAAGACCCACCAAAAAAAGAAATAAACAAATTAAAACGAAAATCAAATCAAATATTTCGGTTTTCACAAAAAAAAACCATAGCGTCCAAAATGCATAGCACACAGCAAAAGAAACTCATAGTCAGCGCCAGGCATATAGCAAAACAAAATCTGCTCAGTGCGGGCAATATTGCTTAAATTTGTTTACACTAATGGCGACAAGAAACCGCCGTCATCATCATGGTCTTCGTACTACTACTTGCAATGCTTTTGCTGCTGCTACTTTGAAAAGTGGCGGCTGCTTCCCGTCACAGCAGCAACAGCATCAAAATAGCAGCTGGTATAACTTAAAGGAAATTCTATTAAGGGGGTGTTAGTGGGGGGGGGGTTAGTTTGGGGGGGACAAATACAGATCTCTATTGAAGGGAGGTGTCAGAGTAATATACTCAAGGGGCTATGATGATTTTCCTCAGCTCTCTATAATGTCTTCAAGTAGCATCATCAGCATCACCAAGAAAATCATCAGGCTAGGGCAATGCTTGCTAGCCTGCCTGCCTGCCTGCCTAGTGTACTATCTTTTGGCGTATAAAACGCACTCATTAAATACCACATACTTACCACACCACTTACTGCCTAGACCTATTCACAATGTTTTAGAGGCATAGAAGTTTACGTTGGTGTGTTTATAAGTGCATTTAACATTTGGTATTTTAATTAGAGCATAAGTTAAAGGAAATGCTATGCATTTCTAAAATGCCAATTTTAGATGATTTTTTTTTCTTCTTGTTGTTGTATATTTGTATTTTATTCTAGGCATTTACACTGATGCCACTATAGCCTCAATGTTCAATCGTTTATACATGCACTCAAGAACTCTTCTAATTATGAGTAGAGCAAAAGATTTTTTTCGCTTTAGGATGTTGTTGATATTGTTGTTGTTTGATTTGCCTGAAGGAAAATGTTTGGCGCTTGCAACACTACGGGATATCGTCATCGTTGTCGGTGTATATGAAGGTAATAAATGCTATAAATTAAATTGAAAATCAGCTAAGTAGCATTTCATGGAGGAAAAAATAAATTAAAAAGAAAAGCTGTATATGAAAAAATCGAAAATGTTGCAGCAACATTGTTTATGAGAGGAAAGAGGTCATTCTAAGAAGAGGTCATAAGTTGGGAAAAGTATATCAAGGTGATACTCAACCAAAACAAAATTAAAATATTTTCTTTACAAATTTCTGGAAATTGCTTATATGAGGAAATGTTGCAGCAACATGTTGATAAATAAGATTTGCCTAAGGGTATAACTATAATTTAAAAAAACTGTTGGACTTTCATTTGGTATGAAATAGACGTTGTTTTACCATTTTAAAAACTGCAAAAACTTTATGAAATTCTATTGCAACATGTTGCTGAAACATTTATGAATTATAAACAACCCAATCGTTAATGTTCAGTTTTAGTGTTCAAGCCTACCACAGATATTTCTAAAGTCTTCAAGACAATGTTTATTAAGAAAAAATTTTGCAGCTTTGGAAACCAAATGTTGCAGCAACATACTGCCCACCTAATTTTAAAACAAATTGGCCCAACAATTTTTTGTCAAAGTGCAGAAGCTTTAAAATATATATTCATTTAGTAGTTTCTACCCTGGTAAATTCTTCAATTTCCCTTTTATGAGAATTAAAAATATTCTTTACAATGTTGCTGCAACATGTTGATGTAAATAAAAATTAAAAATGTTTCTGCCTCACTATGGAGCATTAAAAAAAACTGTTGTTTTCTTCGTTTTCTTCCAGAAACCTTTCTTTAATTCCCTGTTTTCTGAAGCAAAATCATTTTTAAAAATGTTGCTGCAACATGTTGCCGGTTACAAAAATTAAAAATGTGTTTGCCATGGAGCAGTCAAACAAAGTTATCACAGTTTTTTTCTTCCGGAAATTCGTATTTTCTGTTTTTTTTTTTTAAATTGAATCTTTTTGGTAAATGATGCAGCAACATGTTGCCACAAATTTGAATTTTAATATTTTTGCCACATTATGGTATAGTAAAAAAACATTACGGCTGTTATTTTTTTTTCCAGAATTTATTTCCGAAAACTTGACTGCCCTATAATTTAAGATTTCTTGTTCATTATTTTCTACCTCAAAATATATTTCAGCATAAAATTGAAAACTAATCGCCATAAATTTTGTTTAAATGTTGCATCAACATGTTGCTGAAACCTGTTATGGTATTTTAAGTATTATTTTAGCATTTTGTAATAAAAAATGTTTAGTTTTCTTTGTTTTGTATATATTTCTTTTTGAGAAATGTTGCATCAACATGTTGCTGAAACTGTTTATAGTATTTGAAGCACTATTTTAGTGTTTTATAATGAAAAATGTTTCATTATTTTGTTGTATGTATTTATTTTTGAGAAATGTTGCATCAACATGTTGCCGAATCTGATTATAGCTTTTTTCCAGTATATAGTCATTTTTTTATGGGAGAGTAATGAAACATCTTGCTGCCGCATAATTTTTGAATTTTTATTCATAATTCTCTGCACCAAAACATATTGCATCATTAAGTGTTAAACCTAATCCGAAAAATGTTTAAAAAGTTGCTTCAACATGTGTCTGAATATGTTTGCATTATTCATGCTATATTTGTTGCAGTAGCAGTGTGTTGTACACTGAGGCGGCAGCACTTGCCGCCTCAGTGGGGTCAAACCGGTACCTACAGCCGGCTGCCATGGGATTGCGATTTTTGCTATTATTTCACCTATGCCTTATGAGAAATTCAGGCAACATTTGCCTACCCTACAATTCTAAAAAATTTCTCATTTTAGCATGATTTTTTGTAAGAAAATGTTGCTGCAACATTTCACTTAGTCTTATTTGAAACTTCTAACCTAAATATTCGTTTGCTAAACCCTTTTTGTTGCCTCACAAGCTTATGGCCATGACCATAAACTTGGAATATTTCCCGCCAAAAATCTATACTATATATAAGAAACATTTTCTACCTATTGTTGTTGTGTGGTTATACTTTTGCTATAGTATGCTCTCTGGTGAATGCCGGTTCATAAATTAAAATTGTAAATCAACAAGTTTGTATTGCTCTGGTTTTCTGCTTGCTTAAAAGTCAATATCAAACATGAACAATAACAGCAACAACCACAAGAGGGGCACCAGCAGCAACAGTGAAAACCGCCCCCCTCCCCACAACAGCAAAAGGCAAGAGTAACTACAGCAGCAGCAGCAGCAACAAGAACAGCCAGCAACGAGTAAATGTGTAAAAGTGTTTTGACAAGGAGGCCTGTTTTAAATGCACGAAATTGTAATAAATCTTTGGCTCATATTGCTGCTGCTGCTGCTATTGCTGGCGTTGTTGTTGTTGTTGGCTTTTATAAAAAGGCTACTGTATGTAAACATTGCCATAAACACTACTCTGGCACACAAACTCTCTTTCGGTCTATCTTTCTTGCGCTCTTTGCTGTTGGGGTTTTTGGACTCTCTAGACAACGATTTTTGTTTTTTTTTTTTTTTACTTTTTAATATACCCTCATATATATATATGCATGTTATATAGTATTTTTATTTTGTCTGTCATACTGTCTGCCTATCTATGGTAGACAATGTATTGTTTTTCCTCGTTTCTCATCTGTAATTTATTACCATCTTTTTAACTGTCAAAAAAAAATTTTTGTGTTTTTCGTTTGGGATGTTGCTGAGTCTGTGAGAGAGCGAGCATTGAGAGTAGGCCAGCGAGCGCCATCACATGTTTGGTTGCCTCGCTGACTGACTGTGTGTAGTTGTAAACATTTGCAATGTCATTGTTGACAGTTTAGACATATTTGTTGATAGGTTTTTCGTGGCTTCGTTGGGGTTTCGTTTATTTGCCTTTTTGATGTCGGATGTTCTTCTTGTCGTTGACCAATTTATGTCAGACAACAACAACTCAAAAGAATCTTGAAGGATTTGCAACAACATCAAACAAGAAAAATGACAAATTGTTTTTTTTTTTTTGTTGTTCTTGTTGTTGTGGTGTTGGTGTCGCAAGAAAATATTAGAAATTCTTACGTTGAGCCATAACAAAAGGCATAGTCCCATGATAAATGATCTCGCTTGGCTTTTTGTTGTCATGTGGTGTGTGCATATGCAAATTTGCCACAGTGTAGAGGATTGAGGGAAATGCCTACTTTCGCCTGAGTGATAATTCCATGCTGAGTGACCATATTGAGAGAGTGTGTTATAGTACAAAAAACATCTGCTCTTGAACGAACATTGATGTTTGTTTGCTGCACACAATATGTGAATGCTCACTTTCCGGTTTGGGTCTTTTGTTCGAAGGATTATAGTTGGCCAAGCTTAGAGCCTTACAAATTGCACCTGAGTTTTTTTACCCTTAAGTTTTTTTGTATTTTATTTTATTCTTTTTTTGGAATGTGTTAAGGTCTTAGGAACTACCCTCTATAATTTTTCAATTAGTATTTCAAATGGTCTTTAAAATTCCCCTAGTTTTTCTTGCATCTAATATCACTTTATTTTAATCAAATGTTGGTTGGTTATTTTTTTTGGGTTTCGTGACCTCCAGGCAGTTTGGCCTTTTAAACTACTTAATAAAATGACAGGCAGTTTCCCTGGTTTTTTTCCCCCCCCCCCCCTACACTTGCTGCTCAGTATTGTTTAATTATGGTACACCCTTAGCCTGGGCCATGTGCTACCATATAACAAAGTGTGATATTTGCTTGGTCTGTCCTCGGGTATGGTTAAATCCCCTTGAGTTATAGGAAAAACTGCAACAAAGGTAAATACCGCCACCAACACCATTATGGAAGAAAAAAACTTTTATCCAGAGTCTTCTTCACTCACAAAAAAAGGTGTTAAGTTCTTAATAATAATGACAAGAATCATGTTATGCTAAAGAAAGCCACTAAGGCAACAGAGAGAGTGAAAAAAACTTAAAACAACACCAACTGCACTTTACTTTTGCTGCAAAAGTCTGCAATTCTGTTAAATGTGTTGTAAGTTATTTTGTTATCTCACAGTTTGTTTGAATTCTTCCGTAATAATTACATTTTATGATTAGGACCATAAAAGTCGTTTTGCCAAAGCAACGTTGATGACGACAATGCCTGATAATAATGCGGCTGTTGTTTTTATGACATCGACCGACCATCATAATGGTGCTGGCGGTGATGATCTTGATGATCATACAGGGCTTGTAAAAAGGTGTTAAGTGATAAAAGCCAAAGGGGCAAATGACATAATTATTGAGATTCTTAGAGGGGGGAGGAAAAGGGAAAGGAATGTAACATATGCAAATGGGAGAAAAATTAAAAAAAAAAATATTAAAACCAAAAAAAGATAGTTCTGGCTTAAAATTTTAGAAAAATATTTGAAAAAATGATGCAGCAACATGTTGCAATTAGAAATCTTAATTTGAAAATACAGTTGTTAAAATAATTGTTTACTTTCTTTGGATTTAAATAAAACTTTTATTACTTGAAATTATTTTGGTATAATTTTCAAGGAAATTTTTGAAACAAATATTACTAGAGCAACATGTTGCAGCCTCAGTTCCTTAATGGAATGTTCTTGGGCAAATTTGCATTTACATGTTGCAGCAATATGTTGAAATTAATTGATAGATATTTGAAAGAAATATTACTAGAGCAACATGTTGCAGCAACATGTTGAAATTACTTGACTAATATAATATGAAACAAATTTTTATTCTTAATACATAAAAGAAGAATAAAAACGAGAAACTTTTGTTAACCTAACGTTTCTTCCAAGAAATTGGGAAAAATGTTGCAGCAACATGTTGACATAAAAAATTTTTTTTTGAAAATGCAAGTAAAAAAAATTGTTCTACCTTCCTATAGGTTTGAAGAAAAAAAATTCAAAATTTGGGTTATTTTTAAAGACTTTTCTACGAAATATTTAAAGCAATGGTAAAACCACAAGTTGTAGCAACATGAAGGAAAATTTGATAAATATTAGAGAAAATGTGATTAAATTTTTCTCTTAATACTTTTATACGAAACACGATTAGAAAAAAACAACTTTTCTTCCATATATTTCATAAAATGTTGCTGCAACATGGAAAATCTCTTTTGAGCCACATGCAGCAAGATATTGCAAAAAATTTATAAATATTAGAGGGACAATGTAGAATAACTTTTTCCTTAATAGTTTTATACAAAAAGAAGGATAAAAGATAGTAAATTTTATTTTGGTTTGATCTTTCTACGCATTACGTGAATAAATGTTGCTGCAACATGTTGCCATAAATTTATTATTATTATTTTTTTTTTTTTGAAAATACTATTAATACAATTTTTGTTCACTTCCCATAGAATTAAAGAGAAATTTTAACTTATTTTTTAATTTTGGTAGATATTTCCAAGAAATATATATATAAAACAAGTAAAAGCGTGCTAAGTTCGGCCGGGCCGAATCTTATATACCCTCCACCATGGATCGCATTTGTCAAGTTCTTTTCCCGGCATCTCTTCTTAGGCAAAAAAGTATATAAGAAAAGAGTTACTTTGCTATTAAAACGATATCAAGATATGGTCCGGTTCGGACCACAATTAAATTATATGTTGGAGGCCTGTGTAAAATTTCAGCCAATTCGTTTAAGAATTGCGCCCATTGGGGCTCACGAAGTAAAATAGAGAGAACGATTTATATGGGATCTGTATCGGGCTATAGACCGATTCAGACCACAATAAACACGTTTGTTGATGGTCATGAGAGGATCCATCGTACAAAATTTCAGGCATATCGGATAATAATTGCGACCTCTAGGGGTCAAGAAGTCAAGATCCCAGATCGGTTTATATGGCAGCTATATCAGGTTATGAACCGATTTGAACCTTATTTGACACAGTTGTTGAAAGTAAAAATAAAATACGTCATGCAAAATTTCAGCCAAATCGGATAGGAATTGCGCCCTCCAGAAGCTCAAGAAATCAAATCCCCAGATCTGTTTATATGACAGCTATATCAGGTTATGAACCGATTTAAACCATACTTGGCACAGTTGTTGGATATCATAACGAAATACTTCGTGCAAAAATTCATTCAAATCGGATAAGAATTGTGCCCTCTAGAGGGTCAAGAAGTCTAGACCCAAGATCGGTTTATATGGTAGCTATATCAGGTTATGGACCGATTTGAACCATACATGGCACAGTTGTTGGGTATCATAACAAAACACGACGTGCGAAATTTTATTCCAATCAGATAAGAATTGCGCCCTCTAGAGGGTCAAGAAGTCAAGACCCAAGATCGGTTTATATGGTAGCTATATCAGGTTATGAACCGATTTGAACCTTATTTGACACAGTTGTTGAAAGTAAAAATAAAATACGTCATGCAAAATTTCAGCCAAATCGGATAGGAATTGCGCCCTCTAGAAGCTCAAGAAATCAAATCCCCAGATCTGTTTATATGACAGCTATATCAGTTTATGAACCGATTTGAACCATACTTGGCATAGTTGTTGGATATCATAACAAAACACGTTGTGCAAAATTTCATTCTGATCGGATAAGAATTGCGCACGCTAGAGGCTCAAGAAGTCAAGACCCAAGATCGGTTTATATGGCAGCTATATCAAAACATGGACCGATATGGCCCATTTACAATACCAACCGACCTACACTGACAAGAAGTATTTGTGCAAAATTTCAAGCGGCTAGCTTTACTCCTTCGGAAGTTAGCGTGCTTTCGACAGACAGACGGACGGACGGACGGACGGACGGACGGACGGACGGACGGACGGACGGACGGACGGACGGACGGACGGACGGACAGACGGACGGACATGGCTAGATCGACATAAAATGTCACGACGATCAAGAATATATATACTTTATGGGGTCTCAGACGAATATTTCGAGTAGTTACAAACAGAATGACGAAATTAGTATACCCCCCATCTTATGGTGGAGGGTATAAAAATTTTACAGGCAACATGTTTCAGCAACATGCTTATAAGGCATAAGAGAATATGGTTATAACTTAAATCCTCAATGCTTTTAAGTATAGAAGTTTACAGAAAACAACTGGTTTTGGATTACCATTTATACGAATTATTCAAAAAAAAAAATGTTGCAGCAACATGTTGAAATTAAACCATGCAACAAGAAATTAAAAACTATTTAAAAAAAAAGTTGTTTTAATTTTTTTTAATAATCCCACAGAATAATAGAAAATTATGACTTTGGGCGATAGATATTGAAAAAAAAACCAAAAATGCTAGAGCAACATTTTGCAGCAACATATTTATAAAATTTCATTGAAGAACACCGTTGATGAAAAGATGGTTAATCTTTCGACCGAATTTTTGAATACATATTTATTTAAAACCAAATTGGTGCTAAATAAAATCACCAACGGTTGTCAATTAATAAATAAATTGGACAACCATTGGCTTGATAGTTATCCCTGTGGTAAATGCCAGCCAAAAACAAGTGATCTTGAGTTCATAGACAACAAAAAGAACTATGAAAAATTTATTTTGTTTTTGTATATTAAATGTATTTGTCTAATCGGTATATTTGTTTTATTGGTAAAGAAAATGTTGCTGCAACATGCTAATAGGTTTTAATAAGCTAAAAAAAACATAATTATAGAATTATTGTCGAATTTTTTTTTCCGCAACATGTTGCTGATCTCCCTAGAATAAGCTAAGCTTTATGTAACTGATTTGCAAATGACAGCAGCAGATTTTAAAAAATTATTATAAATTTTGTTTTTTTCAGCAACATGTTGCTGATCCCTGGAATTCTATAAACCCAGATACCCTTTTGTCAGTTACATTTAAACTTTTAATTGAAAAATGTCAGCCTTATGTTACTGATTTGCAAATGTCTGCTGCAGATATTAAAAATTATACAAAAAAAAATTTTTTTCTCCAGCAACATGTTGCTGATCTTAGGAATTCCATAAACCTCAGACAATGTATTGTCAGTTAATAAAGTGATTTATAAATGTCATAGTTTTTATTGCTCGATTTTCTTTTTTGCATTATCATCTTTATGACTTTGCTTCCTGTTATTATTTATTCAGACACATGTTGTTACCAATTAATTATTACATGACTGCTGCTGCCTGCCAATAATTCTCTCATCCTCATCACCAACGATCGATGGCTTTTAATACATTTCAAAAATATGACAAATATGTCATTATGTGTCAATAACAACTGACAAGTAGTTAACACTCTTTAAGATGTTTGTTAAGTGGTTTAAATTAATATACAAATAATAATCATATTTTTGCTGCGGATGCCAGAGTAAGACAGGCGTTTTTCTTCAATCTTACCCCCCTTTTCTTTGTCGAGTTTTTGTTTTCCTTTAGCCAAGAAGGCTAGCCTCTAGAGGTCTCTCTGTTTGTTTTCTTATAATAACAGATTAATTACTTGTCTCAAAGGCTCCTTGATGGGCATAACAATGAAACCAAAGAAAATGTACGAAATATGATTGATGTGTCTACGACAGAGGGACAGCCGCTAACACATGCCTGTAAAACACACAAAGAGGGAGGAATTTTTTTCATCAAGCTCATAAAGAAAACCCAAATTAGCACCTATCCCTCTAGAAATGAAACCAATAAATAAATTTCTTTTTTAGAAAATTTCTTCTGTTAAATGGCAAATGGCTAACCCCTAATTTGCGCGTGCGCAAACCATTTGTGTGTGTTTAGAAAGCGATCATCAAGAAACGCCTACAAAATTATGCCTCCAGGCAGGCCTTAATTAAATTGAAATAAAAGGCAACATCACACAGGAAAAGGAAATAAAGGCACACGAGCATGTAATATGGCCAACCACCTGATATTCAGGTATTTGAAACCAGATCTTTGGGATATTTGCATATGCTTGCTGGAGTTCTTTTGCTGTGTTAGAATGTGTTCTGGGATTTTGTTTTGTTTGATTTTATACTTACTCATATATAGCATCCTTATCACGTTTATGTACTTCGGGTATTGCACCCATTAAATGATTAGCAACCGGTGATACATGACTAGGTGTTCCATGGCCACCAGCCGCACCGGCTGTGTGGTAGCCATGCATGCCAACTGTGGCCGCTGCTGCAGCAGCATGTGTCATGTGTGGTGAATGATGTGATGGTAGGCCTTGTAATCCAGGCGGCCGATGACCAACATGTGGATCATACATGGCAGCTGCTGCAGCACCCGAATCCATACCATAGCCATGCAGGCCATCATCATACTAAGGAGAAAGAGAAAAAATACGAAAAAAAAGGAAATGAATATTTGATTTGTAAATTGATAAACTTTTTTCAAAAACAAAGAAAATTCTTTTTTTAATATTATTGTGTGAAAATTTTGAGAGACATCATAATGTTGCTGCAACATGTTCCTAGATCAAAAGCTACATATTGGATTATTATTAATAGTACTTATTTCAGGGAAAAAAAAATTATGAAAAGCTTAAAAATTGAGCAGTTACTGTGTGCATTTTTTGAGAAACATAATAAGGTTCGGCAACATGTTGCTAGCCTTAGACATACACTATTGATTAAATGTTTTAAAAGAAAATTATTGATTTATTGAACACATTTGTTTTAAAAGAAAATTATATTTCAAGTTTGTCAACAATGTTGCAGCAACATGTTGCTTACAAAATTTGCCATAAAAGCTGTTATTTTCCAAACGGAGATATTTTTTTTTATATAAGATTTTTAGCTAAGAGATGTAAACGAATTTATAATTTAAAACAGCCATACCAGATGAAAAGCTTAGAAATATTTCTGCAACATGTTGCTTGACAAAAGAAGCATATTTTGTATCAAATAATAATTTGTTATATATCAACAACTGCAGTTAACATAATTTTCCATACAAAAAGTTTTTTAAAAAATTATTTATTAATTATAGAAAATTTTCCAGCAACATGTTGCCAACTATGCCCTAAAGGATTTTTAATAGGAAGTTCAAAATTTGAACTTTGCTTTTCAAATTAGGATAAAATTTATGACTATTTTTTTAACCGAACTTCGCAAAATCTCTATCTTTACGTTCTAAAAAGTATTTTGTCATTAGTTTTTTAAAAGTTGCAGCAACATATTGCTAGCTGTTACATGAGAAAATTTGATTAAAGTTTGGAAATTTGAAATTTGCTTTCCAAATTCAAGAGAATTTTATGACATATATAAATTTCTTCTAAAAACTTTCGGATTATTTTAAACAAAACATGTTGCAGCAACATATTGCCAATTCTAACAAAGAGGAATTCGAATAAGAAGTTGTCATTGAAATCATTTCATGTCATTGAAATTCTAAAAAAAAAACTTTGCTTATAATATTAACATGTGATGTTGCAGCAACATGTAGACAAAAGTAACTCAAACCTAGGTAAGGAACTCTAATGCCAAAATATATCTTTCAAGACGCCTTTTATGTAATACCAATACTCTTGTATGTGTATGTATCTGGAGAAATAGGTAATATATAAATCAAATGTTGCTGCAACATGTTGCTTGATTAAAAAAATCAGTATTCTTACGTAAGCTTTTTATCAAAATAAAGCTTTAAGAAGTAATTTTAAAATGTGTTCTGCCACATCCTTTTTTGGATAGAGACAGGCCGTTTGTTATACAAAATACATGTTGCTGCAAAATGTTGCGTAACCAAGTTAATCTCAATCTTGGTTGTTGAGCATTTTGTTGTTGATGTGTTCTTGTATGTGGTTAATGTTCCCTGAAATATTTTCTACGGAAGCTTTTCAAACATGTTGCAGCAACATGTTGCTGGACTAACAAAAATATCTTTTTTGTAACTTTCAGCTAACTATAATTTATTTTTTTGGTTCAGATTTTGTATACAAAAACACAATTGAATTTTAAGTGCTGCTTATTTTATATTTAATTATTTCTTTTTTTGTAAATTAAAAAAATGCTTTAATTGTTTTTATTTTTAAATTTTTTTTGTTTTTATGTTTTCTTAAGTTTTTAATTTTTTTTTTTAATTAAAAAAATCCAATTTAATTTTGTTTTTATTTTTAAATATTTTTTTTATTTTTGCTATACGTTTTAATATATTTTTTTTTTAATTTCAGGTTTTTTTTATTTTTTTAACAGCCTAAATATTTTTCTATTTCTTTCCCTTCCCCTAAATTTTTGTTTTTTTTTGGATTGAATGTCAAAATATTTTTCTTTGAAAAAAATGTTCCCACACACAAAATCCATATGAAATTCTTGTCACCCATAATAGCTATGGACAAAAAACACAAAACAACAGAGAACGTGAATTTATCACAAAAGTTATCATGAACAAACAATCATCATCCTCATCAACAGCAACAACAACAACAACAAAAACATTATAGCCAGCACATTGGCATATCGCTTCAATCGTTGTCAACAATGATTTTCTCATACACAGCGTACACACCAGAAAAAGGTAAGAAAGGGGCGCACCAGCCATACCATTACCACCTCCAACTACTATACGGGAGAACAACAACACCAGCAACACCAACAACACAAATAATAAGCTTGACCTTGTAATAACAGCCTTAACTTCAAGCGTCTTAACGTTTTTTGCATACGAAATGTACAAAATGATTTGTTTTGTTTTGTTTCTTGTCCGTCTGTCGTACGCTGCTATTTTTTTTATAGAAAAAAGTTTTTTAAACGGTTTTAAACTACGTCTTTTTGTCGATGTTGTTTTAAGCCAAAACACTTCTTTAACGCCACTTTATTAACTGCATAAGAAACAAAGCAAAAAAAAAAAAACATTTTTCTCTACGCTTGACAATGTTAACCAAGTCTAAAGAGAGACACATAGCTAGCTAGGCGGCTTGGGCCCATACCCTTCCCACCCAACATTTACAACATGGGCTGGCATGCTAAAGGCCTCTGAGCCCCTCGAATACATACGGGTGAGGGTAACAGCGAACGTTCGTTGGGTCGTTCATTCCTACATTGATGATTGTGGAGATTTTTATCATTTTATAAAATACAAAACTTTTTCAACTTGAGAGTTCACACTGCATATAAAATTTCGCTGTCGATGTTCAGATAGTTGTATGAGGATTTCTGTCCATTGCTCTTTTCCAAAAAGGTATTTTGTCAAAAGGCGTCTTGACTGTGCTTAAAGTATCTGCCTGGCTCGTTTAGCTTGTCGTTCATGTCGTTGATGACTATGACGATGAGGATGATGATGATGTGTCCCTGTCGTGCTGCGTGTCTTTTGCAGCAGGTTAAGGAGATCTACCCTGACTGCCTTTGCTGCCTTCTATATGGGGGCTTATATGAGTAATGTTGAGCTGTGCTGTTTTGTTTAGGCGTTTTGCACTTTATCGATTTGAAAAGATCTTTTTTGCCAAACCAAACAATTGTGTTTCGAGTCTTAAGCAGCAATTGACACATTGATGTAAAATGTCAACAATGACACACACATACACCACAAGACTCCCCCCCACTATCTGTTGATCACAAGAGGCTTTAATGGAGAGCCCTTTCCTGTTTAAGCTGAGGGGCCCTCGCCTAACAAGTGTTAATGATTAAAATCTTAAACAGCATACCCTGAGAGTGTGTGGAGAAGATGCTTTCCGCTGTTTTTTTTCTTTGACAAAAGAGGAAATATTTAAAAAAAACCTATCTTTGTATTTATACTTAAAAAAACCACCTGCAACATTTTTTTTTGTACCTAGTGGCTGGATCTCATACTCATTTTGTCTCCTCGAAAGTCTCATAAAATGTTGGCAGATTTGTTTTATTTTTTGTTTCCTTTTACCAAAGACAATATTGTTATGAAGGCTTTGTTGGAGGGAAAAATGCCATTTTAGTGGGCTATTGTTTGGCCAGCAGCGGCACCAGCAAACCTTTCTCAATATCCGCCTTTTTAAAACCAGCTTGAAATTTTTATTCAACCAGGCAAGCAGGCCAAGAATGAAATGAATTGTAGAAGGAAAAAAAAAAAATATTGTCCTCCAGATACATACACAAGATTAGCAAAAGACTTCATTTCACATACATGCCTTTTTTTAAGCAAACGAAACGAAAATCCCCCCTAAGCTTAAACAACAACAAAAAACCCCAAACCCCAGGAAGAAGAAGAAGAAGTAGAAAAACCAAAGCCAAAGCCAAAACCAAACCATCAGCAACAACTGCCATGTGCAGTTAAAAAGCGTATGGCCGTTTTTTTGTCTGGCTGCAATAATGTTGCTAGTGCTACAACTACGGCTGCTGTTGCTGCAAGTTGTTTATTGTTCAAGTTTTGTGGGTTAAAGTCGCGGCTCAGATATTTGTCATTTGCCTGGTTGTGTTTTTTTTTATGCTTCACTTCATCCTCATCCATTTCTTATATAAATGTAGATATGTAAGTAAAATTGTTTTTAAATATATCTATACTCCCCACATGGGCTTTGAAATACTCCAAAAAGGTTTTGGGGGCTTTTTTATTTTTTTTTGTTTTGTTTTGTTTTGTCTTGGCCCCCCAACAAAGAAAAAAAGACTCACAGCAAGAAAGCCTTTAAGAAAGATTGTCTAAAAGCAGTTAAACTATAAAGTTGTTATGCTAATTTTTGTAGTTTAGTTGGTTCTCATTGTTGTTGTTGTTGTTGTTGCTGGCATTGCAGTGCCTAGATAACTACAAGAATCTTGGAAGTCAGGCTAGTTGGGCAAAGGAAAAAATGGTTAAGGCAGGAAATTACAGGAAACCGGAAATGCCGGGGGAGCAGAGAGTAGAGAGAGAAAATGAAATGAATGAGAAAATTCATTAAAATTAAATTGAAAAGAAAATTTTTTGTTTTTTTTTACCAGGGGAAGTTAAGGAAGACAGTAAAGAAAAAAAAATCGCTTTGAGGCGAAGATGTATGGAGAACATTATTTAATTCTATTAAAAAAGTCAAAAACTCAGTTTTGTGCAATTTTGCTCATTTCTGTTTGTAGCAACATTGTTGCAGCAACATGTTGCTGGAGCTGAAAAGGCGTATTTTGCAAAATTTCATACAAAAGCAATTAAAAATGCCCTTTCTTACTTTAATTCCATTAGAAAAATCTAAAACTTATAAAAAATTTGAATTTTTCTTGCAATTTTGACTAGTTTTGGTTTTAGCAACATTGTTGCAGCAACATGTTGCCCAAGTTAAAATGGTGTATTTTGCAAAATTTCAAAATAAAAGCAAGTAGAAATATCTTTTTTTTCAGTTTTGACCATATTTGATTTTAGCAACATTGTTGCAACAACATGTTGCCAGAGCTGATATGGTTGCAGTTTATATAGATTTTCAGAGGAAATATGAGTTAAATGTGTTTTAAGACGTTTTGAGGTATGCTGTGGGTAATTTAGCATGTGAAATAAGACTTTGGAGAGAAAAATGCAGCAAATATATGTTGCCAAGAATATAAAAAAACGTAATTGGCAAAAATTATGTATTAGAATTATGCGTTTCTAGAAACTATGGCCATAATTAGCTCTAGCACCTAGGATTCAAATTTCTAGGATTAAGGAAATAAGAAATTTTTCTTGATTTTTTATTATCTTTCTTTATTAATACTTATTGAAAATTTTCAATCTGAGAATATTTCCGCAATAACAATAATTTTCAAATCTAGCAACATTGTTGCAGCTATTTAGATTTTGCTATAACTTCCATTCTTCTTCTTCACTGTTTTCTTCTTCTTTCACTTCTAATCTGTTTTAATAATACTTTATTATGCCTTAATCTTATAAATATATATATTTTTTGAAAATTTCTCTTATGAGAATATTTTTACAATAACAATAATTTTCAGTTCTAGCAACATTGTTCAATCAACATGTTGCTAAAACTGAAATAAAATAAAAGTGCTTTATTTTGTTCAATTTTTTTATGTTTTGGCTCAGAATTGCTTATCTGAAAATAATTTCAATATTTTAGCAATTTTTATCTCTATCAACATTATTGCAGCTACATGTTGCTAAGACTAAAATACAATATTGCATACAGATTTTTGATAAGCAGTAAGAAAATAATAGAAAAGTGCTTTATTTTGAATAATTTCTTCTATTTTTTCTAAAATTTGCTTATCGTAAAATAATTTTAATATTTTAGCAATTTTAATCTCTATCAACATTGTTACAGCTACGTGTTGCTAAGACTGAAATATTATATTTTACACATATATTTGATGGGAAACTAGTTTTGTAAATTTTTATTTAAAATTCCAATAAATTTTGAAATGTGCACTCCAGTAACATTGTTGCAGCAACATGTTGCTAAGTCCTTAACATTACAATTTGACTAAACTCTAAGGCATATAAAATTCTAAATCATTATCTTGTCCAAAAAAAAATTGAAAATAATTGTTTTTGGGTCTCCCACTCTATCAACATTGTTGCAGCGACATGTTGCTAAGACTGAAATACAAAATTTTACACAGAAATTAATAAGAAACTCATTTTGTAAGTTTTTATTTAAATTTCCAAAAAAATTCAGAATGTACACTACAGCAACATTGTTGCAGCAACATGTTGCTGAGTCCCAAACATTACAATTAGCCTAGATTTAAGGCGTATCAATTCCTTAACCTTAATCTCAGTTTAAAAAAAAATTGTTTTTGGGTCTCTTACACATTTTTGACATTTTCCTTTTTTTTGTTATAATTTTTCAGCTACCTTTAGCATTTGCCTTTATTTTCTATAATTTATAGCTATGAAATTTGAAATGTTTACTTTTAACCCTTGGTTTTATTATGCCTTGCAGATTTTTTTTTAATTTTTGTTGCTTTGCTATAAAACCCGATTTTAGAGAAATTTTTTGAGGTATCTATTTTTATGTTTTTTGTTTTTGGGAGGTCCAACAAAAATTTATGGTAATTTTTTTTTTTGTAGTTTATTAGCTCAATTTTTTTCAATTTTATTTTCGCTTAAATCAAATGAATATAAAAATTTGTATATTTTTCTTTGCATTTTTGTTGTATGTTGAAATTATTTAAAAATTATCTATTTTTTATTTTTCCAACCACTCTCTTAGAAGAGACCCAAAAATAACCTTAACACGTGATTACTGGTTTTCTTTGGCTAGGCGGCATTGTTGTGGCGCATAGCGGCAAATGTCCAGCTATATATGATTTTCATAACAAAACATTAAAAAAACCCCCCTCTCTCTGGACTTAACCAATCATATGGTATGGAAGGAAAGAGAGAGAGAGAGAGGGGAGGGGAAACTTGTTTTTATGTTAAGCTTTGGAGACGCTTTGAATCTTTTAAAATGATTATAGCCAATGACCCTTTGAACATATGAACCGCTTAAAATCCTATACCCCTCTCTTCCCTCACCAAGCACAAATGTAGAAGAAAAGGCGAAGTAGTAGGAAAAAAAAAAACAAACACACGCAGATAATGACCTCAGCTATAATGTGGTTCGAAATATCGAAAATGAAATTGATATAGATAGATGGCTTTAGATGTTGTTGTTGTTGTTTTTTTTCTTCTTCTTGGTGGTAGATGGATGGATATGGTGGGTTGGCGGCTGCTTGTGAATATTTTTTGTTATAAGTCTTGTGTAAATATAACTGCTAAATTTACATAATTGAATATTCCTAAGCTTTAACAAACAAGTTTTTCTCTTTTGCCTTTTGCTTTTGATTTATTTCCAAAAAAAATAAGGCAGTTCCCCCACTACACCCCTGCCGCCAAAAACCAAACTTGTGTGGAAATATGTACATTTAAGAAATATTATTGATTTCGGGGCTTATAACCATGCCAAAAAAAAAAAACTCTAACAAAATACAGCAACCACCCACTATGCTTTTGGCTCAGCTGGCAGGGAAGGCTAAATTGTTAAAGAGGGCGGTTAGGCATTATTGTTATTTCTCCCTTGTCTTGCTTTGCCACCCACCGTTCTTTTAAGAAGATGTGTTGCGGAGCGAGAGTTTATGTTTTTGACAACATCACAAAACAACTCATAACCAGAACACCACAACAACCCATACCCCATGCAGCCAGCCAGCTTCGAAAGACTAACTAAATACAAAGGACGGAAAGACGGACTGACGATGATGAAGAGCCACACCAGCCAGTCCGCCATTCATGTTGTTGGCAACATTTTTGTTGCTGTTGGTGGTGCTGCGTCAATTCCCATTATTATGCAAGTATGTTGTGCCATCACCAGCATAAGGGGTAGGGGGAGGGAAAGCCATAATACCCTAGGCAAGAAAAAAAATAACAGAGGAACTACAAAAATTCTTAAGCTTTCATACATGAAATTCCTAACAAAACAGCAACATTGGTAAAAAGTCTAAGCAGGGCGAAGAGGAATAAATTCATCATAGGCCTCTTCAAACTCCCACTTCATATTTCTGGGCTATATAGACCAAAAAAAGAGGCTAAAGCGAGGAATTTAGCCTTTGCCTAAACACGTGTAATTCAAGGTAGTTGGTAGGTATTCCTTCTTCCGCAGCACCTTTTAGACGTTTGTTGTTAGGTGTATGCTATATATATGTAACATAATAGCAACGAATCTATTATATTAGAAACGTATGTATATATGAATATGTTGATTATATTTATAACCATATGTAGGTAGGTATGCAGCAATATCCCTTGAGCCATGTAGTATATGTAACATCACAAAACCCGCCAAGAAGTTACGTGTTTTTCGCCTATTAAGCTAAATTCGTTGAAATTTTTCTATTTTGTTTTGTGTATATTGCTGCTGTATGTTGTTGTTTTTTTTCTCTCTTAACTAGAAATTTTTGGGTTCAAAAACTTAATTTAATATCGTTTTGTTGTTGTTGTCGATGTTGCTTTAACATAAGAATATTGGAAGTATAACATGTAGCAAACTGAACTTAAGTGAACATTTTGATTTCTGGTAGTTAACACGCGAATTTTGTTACGGGGGTTTTTTGTTTAGAGGTTTTGTAGAAATTAGAAAACATTTAAAACAAAAAAATAAAAAAAAAAATAAAAAAGAAAAGAAAGCGCTTACATTAAAAATTATAATAAATTTTAATGAAAATTAAAGGAATTTTTGATTTTAAAAATGTACAAAAATCAAAAAAAAAAAAAATTTAAACAAAATATTTTTCCTATTGGCTTACAGCCAAATGAAGTTTTTAGAATGAGGAATATTAACATTAAATTGTGTCCTTTAATCAAAAAACGTTTGAAACTAGTTATTTCTATCACTTTTGGCCATATTTGGCCTTAGCAACAATGTTGCGGCAACATGTTGCTAAGCAAGATAAAGCCAAAATTTGCAAATTTATGCCAAAAGAAATATAGTTTTGTGACTTCAAAAACTGGGAAAAATGAAAAATAAATAAATGACAATATTTTGAGACAAGAACTTTGTATGTTTGTCATCTAATTTTTGCCATATTTACAAAAACCAAAAAAAGCTTTAAAAACCAATAAAGCTTTTAAAATGGAGACATTTAATGTTAAAATGTGCCCTTTAATCAACAATCGCTAGAAACCAGTTATTTGTATAACTTTTGGTTATATTTGGGCTTAGCAACAATGTTGCGGAAACATGTTGCTAAGAAAGAGGAAGCCAAATTTTGACAATTCATGTTAAACAACAAAAATTTTGAGTGTCTTCAATAACTAGGCATTTTGAGAAAAACATTTTACAATATATGTATCTATCCAATTGCCATAGCAACGTTGAAATGAAACTCTTTTTTCAATACTTAAGCCTTTAAAATGGAGAAAATTAATATTAAAATATGGCTTTTAATAAAAAATCCTTTGAAACCATTTATTTATACTTCTTTTGGTCATATTGAACTAAGAAACAATATTGCTGCAACATGTTGCTAAGGAATGCAATTTTAAAATATCGCATTACTATTAACAATTTGGCGTCAATGAATAATATTGGGCGTGTCTTTAAGAATTAGAGAAATCTTGAAACAACTTCCGCCTCAGATCCAATGTTGCAGCCATGTTGCATTCAACTTAGATGTGTTTCATCTAGGCAACAATGTTGCTGCAACCTGATACTATGGTAAAATCTATATTCATTTTGTTTTCTGTTAAAACTTCTTAACATTGCAAAGTTATGCTAGCAAAATTTGTCCAAATATTTTAAGACTATGTACATTTGCTTTTAATTTAGGTGCAATTTATCTGAGGAACAATGTTGATGCAACATGATGCTAAGGTGAATTCAAATTCTTAAAACAAAAATTAAAACACTGCATTAAGCTTAAAATAAAGCTAAAATAATATTTTTCGAAAAATTTTTCATACTTGACCTGCAATAATGTTGCATGAAAATGTTGCTAAGGCGAAAATTTCTAGATTATGCAAGACTTTTGAAAAATAAGACCAGTAGAAAAGAAATATTTTGAAAAACACTTCCTTATTACCAAGGGCATACGAGTTTTAGCATAGATTTAAGTTCTTTTGTCTTAGCAACATTGTTGTAGTCACATGTTGCTAAAGCAAAAATGTAAAATTTCCAAATTGTGCATGATTATTGATATATCAGGCTAGCATAAAATGCAGTTTTGGAAAACATTTGTGCAGGAACATTTGCGAAAAGAGTTTTTTTTCTTTTGTTCTTTTTTTGTCCTTTTTTTAGTTCTTTTGTCCTAGCAACATTGTTGAAGCAACTTGTTGCCAAATCAAAAACCTAAAAATTTCCAAAGTTTGCTTGATTTTTGATAAATAAGGCAAAGAGGAAAGAAATTTCTTGAAAACATTTGCAAATTTCCAGTAGAAAAAAATTTAATCCAATTTTTTTTTTTAATTTTGTCTTTGCGACATTGTTGCAGCAACATGTTGCTCAAGCAAAAATTGCTAAATAAGGTAAAGAGGAAAGGAATTGCTTGAAAACATTTGCAAATTTCTAGGAGAAAATAAAATGTATACAAAGTTTTTTTTATTTTGTCTTTGCAACATTGTTGCTGCAACATGTTGCTCAAGCAAAAATTGCTAAATTTTATTACATTTTTCCAAAATAAGACTAAAGCACAAGAATGATAGTTGTTAACTATTTTACAAAGGCAAATGCTTGAAAACTTTGCGAATGTTTTGACATTGCTGTTATAGATTCAAAGGATTTTGAAAGAGATTTTCCATTTTGAAGAAAACTGAAAAGCCAAGTTACATTTTTTGATTATTTTGTTTATTTTGTTTTCTAATATTGGTAGTTAAACCTTTTATTTAAATCGTTTTTCCCCATTTCACGTTCATTTATTTTTTATGTTATAATTTTCTTACTTTCATTAAAGTTTTATTCTTTAAACTTTTCTTTTCCTACCTTTTAAATTCCTGTTTTTGTTTTTTTCTTTAAACGGCATTGCAACTAGACACCCTTAACCATGCCTGATAGGCCTTAAGGAAAAGCCCTGACAAAGCCTAAACAGACCTCAAAAGCCATTTGATGTCATAAATCATTTAATCACTTTCATCTAAAAACAAACATAACACAAATATGTAAGCTCCCGGTTTTTGTTTTGTAGCTGGTGCCAGTGCTGGTGTTCCCAGCCATATTTTCCTCATGGTGTGGCATGGTCATAGAAAAGCTGTTTTATCAACAACATTATATCAACAACAGCATGTATGTATAACTGAAGCAACAGCAACAGCAACAAAACTATGCAGAAAACATATTTTACTTATAAACAAATAATTCATTTTTATATGCATTCTGCAAAAATACAAAAACAAAAGCCTACTTTTCTATGGTCTAGAATTTTGGCTCACAAAAACCCCCCAAGAAAAATAGAAAACAAAAAACTACAAACAACATGAACTTGAAATAGAAAAACAAAACTTGACCATTGGTGTTGTGGTGATAGGGGTGGATGATATTTTGGGAAAAATTCTAGTTGTTGCTGCTGCTGCTGCAATATTGCGAATTGTTTGCAATTTTGTGGCAATATTCAAATATATGCACTACAAAACAATGCCTCCTACAACACACACTCACACACACACACACACTCAATCACATGAATGAGTTTTTGCTAAAACTATGGTCAGCAATGGCAACAATGGTTTTAGCCGGCTTGGGACTATGCTGGGGTTTTAGAGGGGCCCAATTGGGGGTGTTATATAAAGTGACAATGAATGTTTTTGGAATGTAGGTTTTTTTTTGCTACATGTCTACCGAAAATGGGGCCTTTGTAGGTCGCCGCTGTCCAACTCTTTTCGGTTTGGGAGTCTGCATGCGTTTGTGTGAATTTCCTGCAGCCCCACAGATGAAGGTAGCAAGGCTTTTGCAGCCACATGATAAAAATTGCATGAAAACCATTTTATCTGGTTGCACACATACACATGGACATAGCAAAATGTGTATATGTGTGCCTAAATGCAAATGTTGCTGGAAATGCACTTTGGTTAAATTGCAAAAGTCGCCACACACACCCCGCTAAATACATATGTAGCCATACTCCATATGGGATACATATGTTGAGAACAGCAGCGGCTATGATCTGGCCTAGGTCATTGCAATTGGTATATATATATATGGCAAAGGATATGGTTTTCCATATATATATATATATGAGTACCCGTAGTAGTGTTTTGTCTAAAACCAGACACATTTACAGACAGTTTAGAGTGGTTTTGCCATAAAGCAACAATTTGCTTTTAAAGGTTATATGCAACATTTGTTTTCGCCAACCCAAAACAAACTGCAAGTGAAAACCATACAACTATTATGAGGTAGATATATATAGAGAAAAAAACATGCTACATATGCAGAGAATAAAGGCACAACTTTAGATTCTTCTAATGTTTGAAGTGTTGAATATGAACACCATATTTGTTGGGAAAATTTTTGAAATTTCTCTAATGAAATTCCTTTGGCTTGTTATCAAAGAAATTACGTCTTTCACAAGACTGAACATTCAAATCTCTTTAAATTAAGGGTGTAAACGGCTCTGCCCTTTTTACTAACTCCCTAACCTCGGAAAAAAATGTGTCTGGTTTTTTGGTTTTCCAAACCTTAATGCCTTTTTTCTGATTTTTTTTTTTGATTTACTTCATTTTGTTAGTTGGCCAAGACAAATGTTTTGTACACTCCCATATTATTTGGCTATTTGATTTTTCTTTTTCAATTCAGGTTTTGTTTTTTCTTCTTCTACTCTGGGACACTGCCGCCACCGCCTTGTTGGTGTTAGACACTTAATTTTTAAGGCATGTTAAAACAATTTAGTTTCAACATGTTTTTATTTCGTTGGTTGGTTGTTGGACTCAAATGACAGCAGAAAAAATGTTTTTCGTTTTTTTTTGTATGGAAAGAGAGAGGGAGATAAAGTTCCCCCACCTTACCAAAAAAAAAAATCCATAAAGGAAATAAAGTCATGTTTAAATGTTATAAAAATCGCCTAAAATATTGTGTGAAATAAAACAATTTGTTTTTGGGGGTATTTAAAGAAGGAGTTTCTTTTTTGTATAATTTTTATTGAAGGTGACAAGGAAGGACACAAATTAGGTTATGGGAGTTAAGAGATAAATTAATGAAAAAAAAAATAAATAAAAAATGGAAAAAATATTTATAAAAAACTAGATAAAATAATAGGAAAAAAATAATATAAGCAAAAAATATAATTTTTTTATTTTTTTTAAATTTAAAAAAATTGCAAAAAATCTAAAAATATACAAATGTCTTGCAAAAATTGAGAAAATATGAGAAAAATTAAAAAAAAAAATGAAAAACCAAAAATAAAAAAAAAAAAAAAATAATTAAAAAAAAACTATAAAAAAAATTTAAAAAAAATATAAAAAAAATTTAAAAATTAAAAAAAAAATTTAACATTAAATCAAAAATATGAAAAAATTCCAAAAATTGGAAATGTTGAGGGAGGTAAGAAAATTGAAATTAATTTAAAATATTTGAAAATTTGAGAAAAAATTTATAAAGTAGTCAATCATTCACCAATCATTTTTTTGTGTTAATTCGTATTTTTTTGCTAATAAGTAAAAAAAAATCAAAGGATTTGAAATAATGAAAAAAGAAAATAGTACAAGAGAAACAAATAAAAATTGTAAAATTTTATGATTTTTGCCTTACAAGGCAAAAAAACTTAAAAATTAAAAAATTTGCTGAAGCCCGGCCGGGATTTGAACCTGGGTAGACGGAGCAACAGCGAGAGCCGTTGTTGAAACAGTGCATTATACACTGAAGCGGCAGCCCTTGCCATTGAAAAACCCCATCAGGTCAATGCCCTAACTTGCAAAAAAACTTAAAAATTAAAAAATTTGCTGAAGCCCGGCCGGGATTTGAACCTGGGTAGACGGAGCGAGAGCCGTTGTTGAAATAGTGCATTATACACTGAAGCGACAGCCCTTGCCATTGAAGAACCCCATCAGGTCAATGCTCTAACTTGCAAAAAAAATTTAAAATGAAAAAATTGCTGAAGCCCGGCCGGGATTCAAACCTGGGAACACAGAGCAACAGCGAGAGCCGTTGTTGTTATTGTTGAAACAGTGCATTACACACTGAAGCGGCAGCCCTTGCCATTGAAAAACTCCATGAGGTCAATGCCCTAACTTGCAAAAAAACTTGAAAATGAAAAAATTTGCTGAAGCCCGGCCGGGATTGGAACCTGCGTAGACGGAGCAACAGCGAGAGCCGTTGTTGAAATAGTGCATTATACACAGAAGCGGCAGCCCTTGCCATTGTAACCCCCCATCAGGTCAATGTCCTAACTTGCAAAAATGAAAAATTTGCTGAAGCCCGGCCGGGATTCGAACCTGGATAGGCGGAGCAACAGCGAGAGCCCTTTGCTGTTATTGTGGAAACAGTGCATTATACACTGAAGCGGCAGCCCTTGCCATTGAAAACCCCCATCAGGTCAATGCCCTTACTTGCAAAAAAACTTAAAAATTAAAAAAATTGCTGAAGCCCGGCCGGGATTTGAACCTGGGCACACGGAACAACAGCGAGAGCCGTTGTTGTCGTTGTTGAAACAGTGCATTATACACTGAAGCTGGAGAACTTGCCGTTGAAGAACTCCATAGGGTCAATCCGGTACGTACAACCGGCTGCCATGGGTAAAGGCTTTCGCCACGTTACCGTTGTCTAGCGTTCGAAGCCATCAATACAACTTCCAACAGATGCACAGAATCATGTGTATACCATGGGAGTAGTGCAGTAATGTAGACCAAAAATCTGTCATTACACAAACACACATGCGTAGGGGAAAAGTACAGCAACATCGTATAACAATTGCGGTTTCCATGGGCTCATTGAGGTTTGTAAGGGCTCAAAAAGTCAAATCGAGAGATCGGTTTATAAGGGAGCTATATCAGGTTATAGACCGATTTGGACCGTACTTGGTACAGCTGTTGGAAGTCTTAACAGAACACTACATGCAAAATTTCATCCCAATCGGACAAAAATTGCGGCTTGTAAGGGCTCAAGAAGTCAAAACGGGAGATCGGTTTACATGGGAGCTATATCAGGTTATAGACTGATTTAGGTCACAGTTGTGGTTAGTCAAAACAGAACATCTCATGCAAAATTTCAGCTTAGTCGGACAAATTGCAGCTTGTAAGGGCTAAAGAAGTCAAATCGGGAGATCGGTTTATATGGGAGCTATATCAGCTTATAGACCGATTTAGTCCGTACTTGGTACAGCTGTTGGAAGTCATAACAGAACACTGAGTGCTAAATTTCAGCCAAATCGAACAAAAATTGAGCTTTGTAAGGGCTCAATTATTAAAAGAAAAATCTTTTGGTAGCATAGCAGTCTGATGAGGCCTCTGGCAAAGGCCGAAATCGCGCTCATTGCAGCCCGCCCCTTGATACATTTAACACACCACAAATGTTGAGACTCTTTTAAGTGTTTTTGTTGTTTTGTTTTGAAATAGAAGCAAGAAATAAAAATACATTGATCTAAGCTGGTTAAACCAAAAATAAAGCAGGCTGTCGAGACCCCTGGCAAAGGCCGAAATCGCGATCATTTCAGCCCGCCCCTTGATACATTTAACACACCACAAATGTTGAGACGCTTTAAAGTGTTGTTGTTGTTTTGTTTTAAAATAGAAGCAAGAAATAAAAACACATATGCCCAAAATGGTTCAACAAAAAAATAAAAAAAATAAAATATATAAAAAAATTATATAAAATTAAAACTGAAAGAATTTTAGTTTTTAGTATATTTTCCTAATGACCAATAACTTTTTTTTTATTCCTTTATTTATTTTGCCTATATAACTTACATTTTCCAGATACATATATTTAACTTATTTTTTATCTTTTTTAAGATTAATTTTAGTAATTAAATATTTTTTTATTATATTTTATAATTGAATTTTTTAATGTCTAGTTTTTTTGTAATAATCTTTAATTAAAATTATTTTAAAAATACTTAAATTATAATTTTATTAAAAATTTTTTCTAAAAATTAGTTTTAATTTTAAAAAATTTTCTTTAAATCTTGTTTTTTTAATTTTAGATACTCTAGAAGCTTTCTTAAAAATTAAAATATTTTTTTTTAAATGTAGTTTTGTAATATTAGATTTTTTAGAGCCTTTCTTCAAAAAATAATTAAACGATTTTTTAATATATCAAATAAATGAAAAAAATTGTAGCCCTTTTAATGGTGATTTTTTGAAAACGTCTGTCGGCTGCCTTTTATTTCGATTTTTAAAATTTTTTTTCGTGATTTTTCGAACATCTTCTAGCTTGAGATCACATTCACTGCTTTCTATTCAAAGAATAGCATAGCAAAGACTTTATAAAAGTTGAAAAACTGTGTGTTAATATTCAAAGCACTTTAACTGGCTTGGTGGATCATGATTTCTGATACTTATCCGAATGAACTGAAATATTACACAGTGACTTCTACAATGTTCACTGCTTTCTATTCAAAGAATAGCATAGCAAAGAATTTATAAACGTTGAGGAACTGTGTGTTATTATTCAAAGCACTTTGACTGGCTTTGTGGATCATGATTTCTGATACTTATCCGTATGAACTGAAATATTACACCATGACTTCTACAATGTTCGGCATCCATGGTGGAAGGTATATAAGATTCTCAATGATCAATTTTTTTTTTTTCGTTCTGTGCGAAACTTTGGTTTTGCAATTTTGTATGGCAAATTTTTTTAGTTGGTTCCCCTATTTTTATTTTTCTCTATTTTTTGGCTATTTTTTATTTATTCCTCAAAATTTTGTTTTATTCTCTCTCCTAGCAATTTAAATTTTTTTTTTCATATCAAAACCTTTTATCCCCACTGTTTCTACCTCTGTTCAAGTCTGTCCGTCGGCATGAATCTCCTCCCATATCACATTTTCTTTACATTGATTTAAACTATTAACACCTTGTTGCATTTATGATGGATAGCTAAACTGTAGCTCCACATCTTTCAAACAATTCAATAACAAAATTTTTATTTATTTTCCCATTTTCATCACTCTTACCAAAAATTATTCCATTGGGAAAAATACGATATACTTAAGAGCCAGACAAGTGGCATGTGCTTAAACAATTAGCGTCACTTAACAAATCGAAATCGAACTAAACTAGTTTAAACTATTTATCCAAAATCAAAGCAAATAGCAAACAAATAGACCAGACATGTGGCTTCAAAGGTTGGTAAGACAATAAATAAAAAGTAAAAAAAAAAAATTTTTTTTGGTTAAAGATATTAAAAATAGAAAATTTTGATGTGGAAACCTAAAAAGGTTGCAGATTAAGTTTGCTAGAGAATAAGCAGCTTTGATATTTTTTTTTCTTTGCCTATTGGGTGGCTTTAAAAAACACCTTTATAGTTGTGCGGTTTTTAGGCCTATAATTTTTGTTTATTAGTTTGGGGTTTTTTTTTAATCATCTGCTATGGGAAACTCTTTTTTTTTGGCGTTATTTTCTAAGTTTGGTGGTCTTGTTCTCTGGTTTTTATGTTCCATATGCGGTTTCCTGTTGGTGTCCAGCACCCTGTAGCTATTTGAACTCTCATGTCATTGATTGTTATTAGGTTTTGATGAAATCAAACAGAAAACCTCAATACACAAACTAAGGTTGAGGTTTACCACAGCCATGGCTGTGGGGAGCCATGTAATATAGGACATTGAAGGGGAAATGGGAAATTTTTGGAAAAATGAAAAGAAAAAAAATTTTTTAAAAAATTTTCATATGATTTGGAGGATATCAAAAAAGTTGGAAATTCGGGTTATTTAAAAAAAAAAATTTAGAACAATTAAATTTTTTGGTTTTTTTAAACAAAAATTTTGTTTTAAGTGTTTTGAATTTTTTGAATTTTTTTTAAATAAAGAAATTGGTTTTTCATGTTTTTTACCTATTAGAGTGAAAATTAATAAATTTTCCTTCTTTTCCATTTGAAAAGAAAATCTCCAAACATTGAGCTCGTCCGAAAGAGAAACAAAAAAAATTGTTAAACTTAAGGATCTTCGTCCTAAAAGGCAAAAAACTAGAAAAATGAAGAAATTCGCAGAGCCCGGCCGGGATACGAACCTGGGCACACGGAGCAACAGCTAAAGTCGCTGTTGTTGTTGTTCTCACAGTGCGTTATACACTATAGCGGCAGGCCTTGCGTATGAAGAACTCCATTGGGACAATCTGGTACGTACAAGCGGCCGCCATGGGATTGGAGACCGTTGTCTAGCTTTCGAAGCCATCCATACAACTTCCAATAGATGCACAGAATCATGTGTACCAAGGAAATGGTGTAATGATAGCAGAAAAAAAGTCTGTCATTACACAAAAACACATGCATTGGGAAAAAGAACAGCTAATAGGCAGGAGGCAACCGTAGCACAGAGGTTAGCATGTCCGCCTATGACGCTGAGCGCCCGGGTTCGAATCCTGGCGAGACCAACAGAACAAATTTTCAACGGTGGTTTTCCCCTCCTAATGCTGGCAACATTTGTGAGGTACTATGCCATGTTAAACTTTTCTCCAAAGAGGTGTCGCATGGCGGCACGCCGTTCAGACTCGACTACCAATAACTGTACCAAGTACAGTCCAGATCGGTCTATAACCTGATATAGCTCCCATATAGACAGATCTCCCGATTTGGCTTCTTGAGCCCTTATAAGCCGCAATTTTTGTCCGATTTGGCTGAATTTTTACACATAGTGTTAAGTTATGATTTCCAACAATGGTGCCAAGTACGGTTCAAATCGGTCGAGAACCTGATATAGCTCCCATATAAACCGTTCTACCGATTTGACTTCTTGAGCCCCTGGAAGCCGTAATTTTCGTCCGATTTGGCTGAAATTTTGAATGTGGTTTTCTGTTATAACTTTAAACATTTAAGCTTAGTACAGTCCAGATCGGTCTATAACCTGATATAGCTCCCATATAGACCGATCTACCGATTTGACTTCTTGAGCCCCTGGAAGCCTCAATTTTCATCCGATTTTGCTGAAATTTTACAATTAGTGTTCTGTTATGACTTTCAACATTTCAGCCTAGTACAGTCCAGATCGGTCTATAACCTGATATAGCTCCCATATAAACTGATCTCCCGATTTGACTTTTTGAGCCCCTGGAAGCCCAAATTTTTGTCCCATTTGGCTGAAATTTTGCATGCAGTCTTCTGTTTTTATTTCCAACGACTGTGCTAAGTACGGTCGAAATCGGTCTATAACCTGATATAGCTCCCATATAAACCGATCTCCCGATTTGACTTCTTGAGGCCTTGGAAGCCGTAATTTTCATCCGAATTGCCTGAATTTTTGCATGTGGTGTTCTTTTATGGTTCTCAACAATTGTGCCAAGTATGGTCCGAATCGGTCTATAACCTGATATAGCTCCCATATAAATCGATCTCCCGATTTGTCATTTTGAGCCCCTGGAAGCCGTAATTTTCATCCGATTTGGTTGAAATTTTGCATGCGGTGTTCTGTTATGACTTCCAACAGCTGTGCCAAATATGGTCCAAAGCAGCCTATATTTTTATATAGCTCCCATGTAAACCGGTCTCTCCATCATCCTTGTTCGGTTCTCGGCATTTTTTTTTTGTTTGCTGGCTTGACTGAATTTTTGTATTTCGAATAAAATGATGCCCTTCAACTGAATTTATTTTGTATTAATTTTGAGCAGAATCCATGTTGGTGGGCAGGGGCCACCGTAGCGCAAAGGTTAGCATATCCTCCCATGCCGCTGAACGCCTGGGTTCAAATCCTGGCAGAAACATCAGAAAATTTTTCAGTGGTTAGCCTTTTCTAATGCCAGCGACATTTGTGAGGTACTTTGCCATTCAAAAACTTCTACTCAAAGAGGTATCGCTCTGCGGTACGCCTTTCGAACTCGGCTATAAAAAGGAGGTCCCTGATCATTGAGCTTAAAATTGAATTGGACAGCTTTCAATGATTTGTGAGAAGTTTTCTCCAGTTCCTTAATGGAATGTTTAAGGGCAAATTTTGCATTTACATGGTGTTGGGTTACCAAGATTCGCCCGGCCGAACTTAGCATGCTTTTATTTGTTTTTTTTTTTTTTTATTTTATGCAGTTTCTGGTTTTGTTTTTTATTTCATATTTTTCAATAATTATTACAATTTTTTATTTATTTTTAATTATTTTTTTTTTCAAAAAAAAGTAATTTTTTATATTTTTTATTTTTTTTTATATATATTTTTTATATTTTTATTAATTTTTATAAAATATTTTTATTTTATTTTTTAATTTGTCTTTATTTTCCATAAATTTGTGTAGCTGTTTTACAGTACTTTGTTCTTAAAGAAATATTTTCTAATTTTTAAATTGTTTTTTTTTTTTTTTTTGTGACTAACCACACTTTTCTGTTTTTTTTTTTAAAGGAATTTCTTAGAAATGCATGCTTCTACTCCTTCACTCCATATGCAAATATTTGCTTTAGATTGAGTGACCAAGCAGGCAGGGAAGCAAAACTACTACCATTTGCCAAGGGGTCATAATGCGGCAATTGCGTGCCAAGCTGGGTGATAACCAAAAATAACAACTTTAACGGCTGCAGGAGTACCATGCCATAAGAAAAGAGGACATTCTGCACATAGCACATGTAAGGCTAACTTCAAAATAATTGCAAATGCTTTGGCAAGTCAGTAAAGTTTTTGTTTTTTTTTCAACTTTTTGCAAGTCTTTAAAACTCAGGTCAGGCAATGCATTTCATTCATGACAAAGAGAGACATGGCAATGATTCTGGGCATATTTAGTCAAGAGAAATAACTTAATTTGTGGTTTCCCATATTAAAGACATGAATGATAACTGCTCATTTTTGCATTGAAGAATACCAAACAGATTAGGCTCTAATAAATGACCAAAAATTGGCATGAGGTATGGAATGTGACCAACTAAGTGTTTATGTCCTCAATTTAACACACAGGAAATGTTTAAAGCCTATAATTTAACAAAGAATATTGAACAAAAAAAAAAAGACAAAACTTCCGCGCATGAAAGGCAACATCATGACATGTTGAAAAATATTAAATTGTTGAAAAAGAAATTTTTCTTTTTTCTTTTTGCCATTGAGGCATCTGGAATTTTTGTTTTCTTTGTTCTTGTTTCATGTTATTTAATTTAATCATTTTCAATTTTTTCCTAAATTACTTTTAATTTAAAATTCTCTCACATTGAAGGGAAAAAAAGGCAGAAAACACAAATGGAGCTAATGAAGAGACCCTAAAAACAAAGAAAGGAATACAACAACAACAAAGAAAAATCCAAGTCTAGCTGGTTTTCATTTCGTTGTAGAGAGTGTAGAGGAAAATGTACAAATTTTAACTTGAAAACATTTCGATAAGTTACTGACCCACAGTCTGACTAGCTATAGTTAGCTAGCCGGCTAGTTGGCTGACTGAATGTTTGCCGGCCCTCAATGCCTGCCTGCCTGCCTCAATGATGAGTGGTGTGCCTTGCTGCACGCCGTTGCTCATTAAATTAAATGAACCATCAGCACGCAATTTATTTTTCTTAATACAAAAATTCTCAGTTTTCTTCTTTTTTCTCGTATTTTCACTTTATTTCATGTTCATTGCGTTAAAATTTCAGTGTTTTTTTAAAGCACGTTTTTTTTTTTAAATTTACGCAAACGCTCACTTATTTAAGTCTTCATGATCTTTTGTTTGCTGATCTTTGAGGGGGGTTCCCTTTCATTTGCCTGGCTGGAGCTTGAAACCTCGTGCTTCGTGTTAATTTAATTAAATATAATTTCCGTTAGAAAAACATATAGCCCTGATATATAACACTATTGCTGGTAATAATATTAATAACAACAATAATAATATTTGAAATATTTTTGTAAACTTTGAACACTGGGGTTTGAGGTGAAGAGAGGGAAATAAACCAAATAAAAGTGAATACAATACAAACAAATAAGAGCGTGCTAAGTTCGGCCGGGCCGAATCTTGGGACCCACCACCATGGATCGTCGAGTTCTATGCGACGTATCTCTTTTTTGGCAAACAAAGAATAATGAATAAGAACTGTTATGCTATTGGAGTTCATTTGGATAAGAATTGCGCCTTGTAGGGGCTCAAGAAGCAAACTCTGGAGATCGGTTTATATGGGAGCTGTATCAAGCTATTGATCGATTCAGACCATATTAGACGTGTATATTAAAAATCATGGGAGAAGCCGTTGTACAAAATTTCAGGCAAATCAGATGAGAATTGCGCCCTCTAGAGGCTCAAGAAGTCAAGACCCAAGATCGGTTTATATGGCAGCTATAACAAAAAATGGACCGATTCACACCATACTTAACACAGTTGTTGGAAGTCATAGCGAAACACGTCGTGCAAAATTTCATTCTAATCGGATAAGAATTGCGACCTCTAGAGGCTCAAGAAGTCAAGACCCAATATCAGTTTATATGGCAGCTATATCAGGTTATATACCGATTTGCGCCATACTTAGCAAAGTTATTGGAAGTTATAACAAAATACCTCATACAAAATTTCATCCAAATATGATGAGAATTGCGCCTTTTAGAGGCTCAAGAAGTCAAGACCCAAGATCGGTTTATATGGCAGCTATATCAGGTTATATACCGATTTGCGCCATACTTAGCAAAGTTATTGGAAGTTATAACAAAATACCTCATACAAAATTTCATCCAAATATGATGAGAATTGCGCCTTCTAGAGGCTCAAGAAGTCAAGACCCAAGATCGGTTTATATGGCAGCTATATGAGGTTATGGACCGATTTAAACCATACTTAACACAGTTGTTGGAAATCATAGCAAAACACGTCTTGCAAAATTTCATTCCAATCGGACAAGAATTGCGCCCTCTAGATGCTCAAGAAGTCAAGACCTAAGATCGGTTTATATGGCAGCTATAACAAAAAATTTACCGATTTAAATCATACTTAGCACAGTTGGTGGAAGTCATAGCGAAACACATCGTACAAAATTTCATTTCAATCGGATAAGAATTGCGCCCTCTAGAGGCTCAAGAAGTCAAGACCCAAGATTGGTTTATATGGCAGCTATATCAAAACATGGACCGATTTGGCCCATTTACAATACCAACCGACCTACACTAATAAAAAGTATTTGTGCAGAATTTCAAGCGGCAAACTTTACTCCTTCGAAAGTTAGCGTGCTTTCGACAAGCAGACGGACGGACAGACGGGCCACGGACAGACAGATAGCATGGACAGACAGACACCACGGATAGAAAGACACTACGGACAGAAAGTCACTACGGACAGACAGAAACCACGTACAGAAAGATACAAGGAACAGACAGACTCTACCAACGGTTAGACACTACGGACAGACACTATGTATAGGGAGTCACCACGGACAGACAGACGCAATGGACAGAGAGACACCTTAGACCGACGGACAGAGGGAGAACTCGGACACCACGAACAGAGAGAGACATCGGACAGGAGAACACCACGAACAGAGAGATACCACGGACAGAGAGACACCTCGGACAGGCGGACACCATGGACAGACAGACACCACGGACAGACCGACGCCATGGACAGATAGACACTACGGACAAAAAGTCACTACGGACAGACAGACACCACGGACAGACAGACATTATGAACAGATATACAGTACGGACAGACAGACACCACATACAAAAAGACACAAGGGACAGACAGACTCTACCAACAGTTAGACTCTACGGACAGACACCATGTATAGAGAGTCACCACGGACAGACAGACGCAATGGACAGAGATACACCTTAGACCGACGGACAGAGAGAGAACTCGGACACCACGAACAGAGAGATACCTCGGACAGGAGGACACCACGAACAGAGAGATACCACGGACAGAAAGAGACACCTCGGACAGGCGGACACCATGGACAGACAGACACCACGGACAGACCGACGCCATGGACAGATAGACACTACGGATAGAAAGACACCACGGAGAGAAAGACACCAAGGACAAACAGACATTATGAACAGATGTACAGTACGGACAGATAGACAGACACCACATACAGATAGACACAAGGAACAGACAGACTCCACCGACAGTTAGACACTACGGACAGACACCATGTATAGAGAGTCACTACGGACACACAAACGCAATGGACAGAGAGACACCTTAGACCGACGGACAGAGAGAGAACTCGGACACCACGAACAGAGAGACACCTCGGACAGGAGGACACCACGAACAGAGAGATACAACGAACAGAGAGACACCACGGACAGATCGACGCCATGGACAGATAGCCACCACGGACAGACCGATACCGTGGACAGATAGATATTATGAACAGACAGACACCATGGACCAATAGACACCATCTATGACTTTCTGTAGACACACACACACACACAACAAACACATAGCCACCACGGATAGACAGACTCCATGGACAGACAGAGACCACGGACTGACTCAGGGACATCGCTGAATCTTTTTGGTCTTTTTGACAAGATTAATAAAACTTTTGTATTTCCAATATTTTTTTAAATTTTAAATATTTTTCACTTTTTTTTGAACAAATTTTATGCACATTGGATTGCTTGGTAGCGTGTTTGGATTACCAAAGCAGAGGTCGTGGGTTCGATTCCCGCCAGAAGCCTTGGTCTGTCGCTGCTGTGGTAACACAATGGACTTAAAATTGTCTAAGTTAGTCTGTAAAGGACTGCCATTCTTACCTAACCTGAACTAAATTTTAAATATTTTATTTTCAAATATTTTAAGTCAGGGAAAAAATTGTCAAAAAAACATGTTAGCATTCACAATTAGTATTTTTTTTAATATTAGTTTTTATGTTTTTTTAACAAATACAACTTTAAAGTACTAAAAAACTATATCCTGTTGACTCTAATAACTATGGGTTGCCCAAAAAGTAATTGCGGATTTTTCATATAGTCGGCGTTGACAAATTTTTTCAAAGCTTGTGACTCTGTAATTCCATTTTTTCTTCTGTCAGTTATCAGATGTTACTTTTAGCTTGCTTTAGAAAAAAATATCTTTTAAAAAATCCGCAATTACTTTTTGGGCAACCCAATATATTATATTATATATATAACTATATCCTGTTGAAATATCATAAAAACTCCATATTTCAAATCTCTTACATATCATTCCTGCCATGGATATTTAGGTCTGCCCAACCATCATTGGTTGAACTACAAGAATTGCGTCGGTCTGATGACTTTTTAAGACAATCTAACATAAACCGGCAAACATAACGACAAACGGAATGCCTTTTGTCATACTTCAAATTCACTCACATATTATGTAAAAAAACTACAAGAAAATTCCTTTCTATATCCCATGATATATGCTGTTTTTTTTTTTCAAAGAAAAAACCTATTTGAGTAGCATAGTATCTTGAGAAACAACATTCTCATTTTTTTCAGATGAACTTAAAAAATAAAAATTTTAACAAAAATATTTGTTTTCTTATAACTTTATACTCTGAGAAAGAAAACATTAATCTTATCTTCATTTTGTCAAAGTTTGAGATAAATAACATATTTATTTAGTTTTAGCTTATAGCTGTGGAAAACTGTACAACTGGCATGAAGGGCGTGAGCAGATACCTTTAAGAAATTCCTGGAAGGAGTTGTAAAGATTTCCTTTTAATGCATCTACCTGTGCAATATAATCCCATATAAGGAGATTAACTTTTAGTGAACTAAAGATTTGTTGAAGAAATTATTGAAGATTTTTGAATATTGGGCATTGTAAATATTCAATAGGTAAAAAAAACTTAAGGAAAAGAGAATAGCATACGCCTTAGATAGGTAGAACCAATGTAGAAGGAAAATTCGAACTTGGCTATTCATATCAAGTTGAATAGTACTGTTTATCACTATAAGAAATGTTTATAACTTTAATATCAATTTGTTGATTTTTTGGGAATTTTTAAAATGCCTCTTGAGGCCTGTCATGTTGAATGATTTTTAAAGATTTTTGTACTTAATTTATTATTCATTAACATTTAATATTTATAGCCTTCTCTGAAGTATATTGCAAATATAAATCTGAGCAAAGAACAAAATTTGGCAGCAAATTCAATAAAAATGTTAGACTTGCTCACTAATGGTTTCCTATGGGCATTAATGCAACAAAAATATGTCTTAACCCTATTCTTTCAGGGTTTAAATCAAGGAATCTTAATGTATTGGAAATTACATGTATGGAAATTTCATTATCGTATAAATGATAATGTAGAGATCTTTGTTTAAAAGAACTTTGACGCAATGTATTTTGCGTAAAAGCAGTGTTGTTGTTGTTGATACATTAGTTGTATAACAAGTTATACTAAAATTGGCTTACATATGGAACATAAGTAACACTAAAGTCGCTATTTTCTCTCCCAGGACATGTATAAATGAATGTTCTTTATTCCTTTAACAATTCAGACTATTCCTTTCGCAACGGACTTAGGTCTTTAATAAAATATTATGTTTATAACACAAATAATGATTTGCATCTTCTTTCTAACGTCTTTGTAGTTGATATGCAATAAGATCTGATTTATGTTTCTAATCAAATAACGATGCTGATTTGTAATGTTGAGTTCATATTGAGAATGAAACTTTGTTGAATCTTTTAAAGAAACTTAGCATTCATGAAGAACATATGAAGGATTTTTACATGTTGATTGTGGTAAAGTGCAAGTGTTTTAAGCCGACTTCACTTAACTTTTCTGAAGAAATCTTTTAGGAAAATCACACTTTAATGACTTGTTAATTTGAGGTAAACTACATACATACATATTGATTTTATTTGCATATTCCCTCAAATGTCTATAAAGTTGATATGCATTTAGAATTAAGCAATATTTCTAATCAGATCACTATTCATATTTGTAATGTTGACTTCATATTGATAACCATCGTTAAGAAGATGAACTCTGTTTGGACTCTTATAAAGAATCTTAGCATTCATGAAGAATATATGAAGAAGAAGAATATATGAATATTTCCATATTAAAATTGTGTTTCTGTCTGAAAGCAATGAAATTGTCTTAATCCAACTTCACTTCACTTAGTTTTTCTGAAGAAATCTTTTAGGAAAATTGCACTTTAAGGGCTCAGCACTAAGATTTAAGTTGTCAGCACTAAGATTTAAGTAGACTTTCTAATCAAATCACGATTCTGATATAAATAGTTAAAAAATTAACTTTTTTTTTGATTCTTTTTAAAAATACTTAGCATTCAATGAAGAATATTCGTATATGAAGAATTACTATACGACGATTGTGATGAAGGAAAATTGTCTTAATTCAACTTCACTTCACTTAACTTCTCTGAAGAAATCTTTTAGGAAACTGGCAATTAAAGGACTATTTACTTTGACGTAAACTACATACATTTTGATTGTATATGTATGACTTCCTTCCAATGTCTATATAGTTGATCAGCACTAAGATTTAAGTAGCCTTTCCAATCAAGTCACGGTTTTTATTTATTATATTGACTTCTTATTGATATCATTCATTAAGAAGATGAACTTTCTGACTCTTTTAAAGAAACCTAGCATTATCTTGAAGAAGACATGAATTTCTACATGAAGATTGTGATTCCGTCTGAAAGCAATGAAATTGTCATAATCCGACATCACTTAACTTTACTGAAGAAATTTTTTTTGAAAATCGCAGGCCTATGATTAGCTACTTTGATGTAAGCTACATACATATTGACGTCATAAACATAGGTATTTTTCTCATAAAATCTTGTTAACTGAACTTTGTTGGTATATATTGTGGAACTTATTCCATTGAAGTATTATAAATAACAGACATATAGTTCAGACTTGTAGAGTTCATCTATCTTCCTTATACATAGTTCCAATGATTTGGATTTCTATTGAGCATTGTGAGAAAATCCTTTTGAACTAACATAAGCAAGACGCTGTACAAAAAGGAATACGGTTTAGATCTGGAACTAAAAATGATTTACGCAGAGCAACCGGAACGAATTTCATATGAAAGAAAAATCAATTGGAGGAAAGTATATTCCAACTTTGCAATAGAAACTACGCATAAGGAGATAAAACTATGCACTGTTAGTGAATGCGTTGAAATAAGAAAGACATTGGAATCGGATCCCAATGATGGTTCCAGACCAATGATGGTTGGGCAAACCAAAATATCCATGGCAGAAATGATATGTGATGAAAGGCATCTTCCAACTCCCTATTAGATATTGGATAAGAGGCGCTTAGAGAAATTTTTAAGATTTTACCATGGGTTTCAACATTTTGACAGTAATTTACTTAGAACAAAAACTTTATTCACAAGTTTTTCAATTTTCTTGTGTTATGCACTGTGAAATAGGTTAAGTAGGGCAACACTAAATCTTTGATTAGAAAAACACACCAAAATCTGGAAACTTGTACAATAGTTAGAAATTGTAGAATAAGGGCTTAAAGAAGTCTACAGTGTTATAAAGGGATTTTGTAAGCAGAACGGAATTTCTAACTTTGATTTTCTTTTTTGAGGTTACTTTTTTTTCTTGTATTTAGGGCGCACAACAAGCCGATTACTGGCTTAGGTGTATGTCCATAGTGGCAGTTTAATATCTGCACTTTTTTTCAACCTAACCTAAGTGATGTTCAAATATTTTTTAAAAGCCGCCTAATACATAACTTGCGTTATGTATTGTGAGGAAAGGTCTCCGAGAATATTTTGCGTCGGCATCGCAGTATGGTTCATGCTAGTCTTTATTGGAAGATTCCTGCAAAGACTTTTACAAAATTAAAAAAAAACTTTCTAAATCCTTCCTCATGAATATTTCTACAAACAAATCGTACAAAAGAGAAAAAAGTACCATTTATCCTGAATAAGGATTTTTAAAAAATCCATAACGCAAAACTTTTCATAATCTTTCCCTTTAAATATTTTTACAAAAATTTTCCACAAAAGAGGAAGAAATTAAATTTTTCCTCAATTTTCTGTAATTCATGATATTTATGAAGATTTAGAGTACACCATGGTCTAGAGGATAGAATGTCCGCCTATGACACCTGAACGCTTGGGTTCGAATCGTGGCGAGAACTTTAGAAAAAGTTTCAGTGGGGGTTATTTCCTTACTAAAGGTGCCATATTAAATCTTTTTTACTAAGTGTTGTCGCTAAGCGGCACCCTATTTTGAGTCGGCATAAAAATGAAGCCACTTATCATTGAGCTTCAAAAAGTTGAATCGCACTGCACTCAATGGTATGTGAGATGTATCCCCCGTTCCTTTATGGAATTTTCATGGGAAATTTTACATTTTACTTTTGTGATTCATGTTCCTTATGAAGATTTGGTGAGAGAGAAGCTTAAAACTGTAGTCGCACTGCACACAATGATATGAGAGATGTATCCCCTGTTCCTTAATGGAATGTTCATGGGAAATTTTACTTCTGTAATTCATGTCTCTTATGAAGATTTAGAGGTCACCGTGGCACAGAGATTACCAAGTCCGCCTATGAAGCTAAACCCCTGGCTTCGAATCATGGTGAGAACATAAGAATAACTTTAAGCGGTGTTTATGACCTTTCTAATGCTGGTGACATTTGTGAGGTAAATAGCCATATAAATGATAGACACTTCTCCCCCAAAGGAGATGTGTTTTAGCGGCATTCCTTTCGGACAAAGCTGTAAAAAGAAGTCACCTATCATTACGCTTAAACTTTAATTGGACAATACTCATTGATATGAGAAAAGTTTGCCCCCGGATCCTTAATGGAATGTTTGTGAGCAAATTTGCATTTTGCAGTTTTATGAAGATTTTTCTAAAAATTTGTATTAAAAACTAAAACTCGAATAATGTTTTCGAATTTTGGGCGCTATTTTTCTCTTACGAAGGTGCCCCGAGTGGGTGGCGTGCTCACATTGCCAGTGCGGGGGCCGTGGGTTCGATTGCCACCAGACACCTTGATCTGTCGTTACTTTGGTATCACAATGAACTTAAAATTGTCTAAGTGAGTCTGTAAATGACTAACACTCTTACCTAATCTAACCTTCCCTTATAAAGATTTTTGCGAAAATTGTCTTACAGTTACATGAATGTATTTTGGATTTTTGTGACTTCATAGTCAGCTTAATCAGCTTAAATGTTTTTCGAATTGTTTGGATACCTTTTCTAGAAGAAGGAAATTTTCTTGAATTTTCTGAGCTGTATTCCTCTTACAAATTTTTATAAAAATTTAATAACAAAACTAAGATATACAACTTTTTTTGAATTCTTTGTTCTTCATTGCTTTCATGAAGATACAATTTCCCGAATTGTCGGTACAAAGTTTTCGTTATGAAGATTTGTAAGAAAATGGTCATATAAAAATAGAAACTTGAAAATATACTGCATTTTTATGACTTCATAGCCCTTAAGGCGAAAATTGTCATATAAATATAGAAACTTGAAAGTGTTTAACATTTTTGTGACTTCTTGGCCCTTATGGAGATTTTGACAACAATTTCATTAACTAATATTTTTTCCTAATTTTCTGCATGTCTTTTTTCTCAAAGAAAGAAATTTTCTGGACTGCATTCCTCTTAAAATTTATTATAAAAATTTTATAACAAAACTAAGAAACAGACATTTTTTTAATGCTTTGAACTTCATTGCCTTCATGAAGATAAAATTTCCCGAATTGTCGGTAAATAATTTTCCTTATGAAGATTTTTGCGAAAAATGTCATATAAAAGTAGAAACTTGAAAGTATTCTGCATTGTTGTGACTTTCATAGCCCTTAAGGAGATTTTGACGACAATTTCATCAACTACAATTTTTACCGAATTTTCCGCATCCTTTTTTTTGTAAGAATGAAATTTGTTCATATCTTCTGTTCTTTGTTCCTCTTGAAGTTTTGTATACCAAAACTAAGAAATAAAATTTTATTTAATTTCCTTGAACTTCATTGCCTTCATGAAGATAAAATTTTTCCGAATATTCTGCACTTCATTTTCCTTATAATGATTTTTGCGAAAATCGTCATACAAAAATAGAACCATGAAAGAACTCCGCATTTTTGTGATTTCATAGCCCTTAAGGCGAAAATTGTCATACAAAAATAGAAACATGAAAGTATTCTGCATTGTTGTGACTCCATAGCCCTTGAGGAAATTTTGAGGACAATTTCATGCTAACTAAAATTTTTTTCGAATTTTCTGCATGCCTTATTTTTGTAAGAAGTAAATTTTTTCAAATCTTCTGTTCTTTATTCCTTTTGAAGTTTTGTATACCAAAACTAAGAAATACATATTTTTTTGATTTCTTTGAACTTCATTGCCTTCATGAAGGTAAAATTTCCCGAATTTTCTGCACTTCATTTTCCTTATAATGATTTTTGCGAAAATCGTCATACAAAAAAAAAAAACTTGAAAGTATTCCGCATTTTTGTAACCTCATAGCCCTTATGGAGATTTTAACAGCAATTTCATTAACTATAATTTTTTCCAAATTTTCTGAATGCCTTCGTCAGTAGGAAGATTTTTGTTTTAATATTCTGTACTGCGTTCCTCTAAAATCTCAAAATTTTGTACAAAAATGTTATGCCAAAATTAAAGCAAACATTTTTTTTTGAATTTTCTGAACATTGCCCTCGTCAAATGTCTTACCAAAATTTCTTTAAAAAATTTTTTTTTTTTTTGAAAAATTTGTGGGCTTTATTTGCCTTATATAGATTCCTGGATTTCCTGGATTTTATGAAGCCTTGTCATTCTCTTCCACGCCTACCCTAATGACAACTAATGACCATATTCACATAACTTGAAGTATCATTGAAGTAGGCTTAGTTGGCAAAGATTTCCTTTATAGAACTGTCAAATAAACCTACTCTAAAGCTGTTTTAAATTTTGTAAATACGGATGGAAAATTTAAAACTCCTTTTAAATATTCTACATTTTGTTGTCCTATGGTGAAAATTTTTTTTTATTTTTGAATTTCTTCTGAACTTCATTGCCCTTCAGAAAATGTTTAGGAAAATTTCATAAACTAAACTAAACTAAACAAAATCTGAACTTCATCTCCCTTAGACAAATGCTAAAAAACTAGTTTTTTGTTTTAAACGCCAATAACCATTAATCAAGACAATTTGATACGCTCTTAGAGACCATAAATCATTGCCCGGCATAGATAATAGGATTAAAAAAAAAATAAAAAAAAAAAAATCCTAAGGAAAATCCTAAACATTATACAAAATTCTCTTTGTATAAACAGCCTCTTAACAGCAGAAAGAAAAATTTTCCTCAGTCCTGAAAATGCCGTCGCTATTTTGATTTTTTTTTCGCCTAATTCACAAAATTTTCACACAATAACCTTGGGGGGTTTTTTTTGGGAGTTGTTTTTTTCTTTGTTTTACTTACCCTAGGTTGAGCCATTAATGCTCTGGGAGCGATGTCCAACCCGATTTGTGCCACTTTTTGTTAAAAATTAGACAAAAGTAAAAAACTTAAAAAAAATCTACACACTCAACTAAAAATTGAGCTGTAGAATTTTTTTCGCGATGATTTCTTTTAAGGATTATCTCTGGCTCGGGCTGTAGTGATGGTTGATGAAGATGATGTAAGGAATAGCGGCTCTCAAAAGTTTAACACTTGTTTTTTTTTTAGTTATGGTTAGGTTGGGGATTTTTGTAAAAAAAAAAAACTTGGTTTCAATGGAGTTACTATGCACTAGTCACTTTTTTCTTCATTTAGCAAAATGATAAGTGTAGCAGGAGGAGCAGCAGGAGTTGTTGTATTCCGTTTTGCTTTTTTCTGAATTTCTCTTCTTCTCTTTTTTTTATTTTTGACTTATTTTAGGCACATTTATGTTTTAAATTTTCAAAATTAAAATTTTTGTTTTGTTTTTTGTTTTAGAAAAATCGTATACAATTTGTTGTTTGTATGTTTTGTTGTTGTTGTTTCTTTTTTTTTAATTATTACATTTAGTATACATGGGTTGTTGTTGTTTTTTTTTATTGGTTTGTTTTGGGTCATAAATCCATGTTGGCTTTAAGCAGCAGTAGATGCTCTTGCTTTTGAGTAGGGGTTTTGCAGAGGTTTTTTGTCCGAAAAATATGATTTAATGCTTAAATTGTGGTCGTATACCTTTAGGGTTTGTTTTTTTGGTTGATTAAATTTATATATTTTTTTTCAGAAGAAGAAGAAAGAAAATTATAATTTTTTGTTATATCACAGTTCCTCCTTTACTCTCTTATGATTATTATAAATTTTTTTGTTTTGTTGAAAATTATCTCTTTTTTGTTAGAGTTTGCAGCTTTTTCTTTTGTTGTAAAGAAAAATCATGGCAAAATTAAGGGAAAAAATTTGTTTTCTTGTATAAAACCAAAACCGAAATAATACGAAGCGCGCGTTTTTACGTATGAACAAAAAGCGACGGCTTTTTGCCCACTAAGATTTTCCTTAATTTTATGCACAAATTTCACTGTTTTTTTTTACACGGGAGGGAGAACGCGTTACCGCCGTTTTGCTAGAGTTTCTTGTTGTGATGTGTTTTTTCTCTCAAAACAAAAAATCGGAAAGACACGGGTCTTTCAAACGCCGTTGTTGCGCTGTGTTCTGGGTTAGTTTATGTCAAATATTTTGCTTAAAACCGGCAGACATTTCACAAAACTGTTTCAAACAGAAACCTTAACGCTTTTTTGTTTAGTTATTTTCTTTCACACGTGGGGGTTTGCTAAAAGATATTCGTCTTTTCTATTTAGATTTGTGGTAAATTTTTGGTAGGTCTTGCCGTGTTGTTGTTACATTCAATAATAAAAATAAAAAATTTTGTTGTGATCTTTTTTGATTGGGATTGATGGTTGGTTGTTGCGTTGTGTGGTTGGGTCTCTCGCGGTCGGTGTATGAGACTTTACTGTTATTTTGTATTTTATTTATTATTATTATTGTTGTACGGTTGGTATGTGTTGTTTTCTGCTTTTTCTTTCTTGGTTTGTGTTACTACTACTCGATCGTGGTGTAACTATTCACACAGCACAGCAGCACGTCGTACGCGTTTCGAAGGCAAATACACACTGGGCTTGTCAATCACAACGAAAACTAAACTTGGCGGGGGTAAACAACACACAGTCAGCATACAGCACAGCACAGCACAGCACCGCACCGTACACACACAGTCGGTTTGAGGGCAACAACAGCAGCACAGGCACACACAAGTACTACACCTCACACAGATACTCGTGGTCTCTCGCACAACGAGCACGCTCGATTCTATTAGCCTGCTGTATGGGTGTGTGTGTGTGTGAATGTGTGTAGGCCTTCGTTTGAAAAACAACTCATTTTTCTCCTCGTTGTGTTAAAGTGGTGGTGGTGGTGTTTGTTGTGCTCTCATCAACAACGGCAACCATCCATTGAGTTTAGTAGGTAGGAAATTGTTCTCGTTGTATGATGCCTTTACTGTGTGTGTGTGTGTGTGTGCATGTTTGTGTTTGCTCATGGAGCGCAACAATTGTGCCATTAAATTTCATTTGAAATAAATTTTCAAAACTGCGCGCAAGACAAGGAAAACTACCTGTTTTTCCCTCTAAATGAGAGTCATAAATTTTCCTAAGCCAGAAAGAGATGACTGTTCTCACTCACTCTCTGGTTATAGATGGCTGGCTGGCTGGCTGGATGGCTAATGGCCCCGTAAACAGTACACCACCAACGAACAGCTATACAAGCAACAACAACACCAACAACAAAAGATAAAAAAGCGCATGTGTTTGTCAAAAAGTAAATCATCATTGTCAAAGGCTATTGAAGGTGGTAGCGGTGGCGGCGGCAGCCACGATGACAAAAACCCACCATCTTCATCAAAAAATCCGCAAAGAGACTATGACAGAGAAAGAGAGAGAGCCAGCGAGTACGAAGAAAATACATATGAGGGAGAAATTTATGAAGAGTGTTTAAGAGAGCAGTTGGCTTTACGAGTCAAAAACTTTGCGCACACATTTTGTGCGGCGAATTTATTTTACCAACAGCATTTGAAATGACAAAAATGATGGGGCTCAAAAAAAATCGACCGGCTGGTTATAACTCAATCAAAATAAAATAATTCGGAAAAAATGATTTATTAAAAATAAATAAAAATTAAAAAAATATATGAAAAAATATTTTTTGTGTTATATTTTTGCTCTCTTTAAGTTATTTCTAAATGGCTAGTGAGGGCCCACCTTATGCCTATGGGTTTTGCTGTTGTTCTTGTTGTTATTATTTGAAATTTATTTGTCTTTAGATGAAATGAGACGGCTTATAATCACTTCACACACACGTCGTTGCCATCGTCGTCATCGTCATCATCATCGTCGTCTAGGCAAGTAGCAATGAGAAAATATCTAAAGCAACAAAACAAAAAAAATCGTACTACTTGTGCTTGCTGTTGTTGGTTAATTCCCTACAACTATATAAGGCTGATCTACCTCCTCCCCATTAGCAACAACATTAGCAGAGAGATAGAGAGAGTTGCCAATTGGCAAAGTTTTTGAACAAAAGTGAAGTTAAAGAAAAAAAAATCGTTGGAAGAAAACCACAATAAACCACCTTGAAAGCCACCGTAGCTCAGGAGGTTAGCATGTCCGCCTAGGGCGCTGAAAGCCTGGGTTCAAATCCGGGCGAGACCATCATAAAATGTTGTGGTGTGGTGGTTATCCCCTCATAATGTTGGCGACATTTGTGAGGTATTATGTCATGTAAAAACTTCTCCTCATAAGAGGTGTAGCACTGCCGCACGCCGTTCGGAGCCGGCTATACTTGAATAGAACTGCTCTCATTGATATGTGTGAAGTTTGCCCCTATTCCTTAATGGGCAAATTTCAATTTATTTAACATTATGCAACCTCCAGGCGTTTAAAGAGTCAAAACGGCAAATCGATTCCTAAGCCAGCCATTAGCATAAAAAAATCTATTGTTTAGCTGGAAAATCGCAAACGGCTTTTGTCGGCGAACTCAAACACCTCAAAGTGAACAAAATGTTTGTATAAAGAATCATAAATGGTTTTAAATGCTACTTATTGCGTTGCCAAATGCCATGGTGGTGGTTTCGTAGACGATGATGTTTACTTAACCGGGCGCATGGACGAGAGTTTGAGATTACGAATAGACACTCGAAGTAATATTCCATCTCAAGTAATGTTATGGGCTGCTGTGACCGTCGGTGGGTGCTCTTCTAACGTTTTCATCGAGCCTGGAGTCAAAGTGAATACGACTTATTGTCGGGAATCAGTTATGTAAATTTCTCACTTATGGTATGGGTAATGACTTCGAGATTTCTTCGAGATCGCTCTATACGAGTTGATATAGGGTTCTCATCCATTGAATAGAAATTGACCGCAGGTGTACCACAAGGCTGTGTCCTCTCTCCCTTCCTTTTTCTTATTTTCAATGACGATCTCTTGAGTCAGACTTCGAATCCGATTTATTTATTAGCGGATGACTGCAATCTCTGTCATTCAGTTACTTTCGACCTTAGGCCGAGTCATCAAGAAATTGAGGACCAGAGGAGGATGGTGAATGATACACTCTGCCGGGACTTGCTGACCCGAGGGAACAAAGTGAATTAGAATGTACATAGAGCCAGTGCCGTTTACTGTCACACTTACGATTCACTGAGAGTCTTAACCCAATCAAAGAGACAAGAGTTAACGTCACTATGTTTTCATACAATTCATAGGAGAAACAAAGAACCGCTGACGTCTGCGGCATTAGATTTCCTGGAAGATGGAATGTATCTACCATGTATGGGCGGAGGTCTCCAACTCTATTGTTTTCCTTGAGCACAGTCGGATTGTTGGCAGCGTTTTGCTGTTCCATTTACACTTCTCACACCTTTCCATTCGATGCTGCATATGAAGGGGACTTCCCCTGTGTATTGGTTGCATAAAACATCATACTGCTGTAAGCAGTTGGGGCTCGGCAATAAAAATGAGTTCACTGACCATTAAACACAAATTTGTATTGTACAACACTCCTTGCATTTGCATAGTCGGAAAAAAATTTAGGAGTCTCCGTTGGAGCCGTGAGCATGCAAACATTGCGATCGTAAAACATGGAGGTACCAACAAGACTCGACAAAAAATTGCAAATTTGTCCTTTATCATTCCATTAAGGAACAGGAGCAAACTTCTCCCATTTCAATGAGTGCTGTACGATTCAAGTTTTAAGCCCAATAATAACAAGACTCGGCACCTCACATAAATCACGCGTAAACTAAGAATGACTAAAGTTCATGGTATGAACTTCGTTTTGCCCAAAACAATTCGCCTGATGGATGCGCTGAAGAAAGCCAGTGTAGTGGTATGGTCCAATTAATTGGCATTCATATCATTCCATTCCATTCTATTTCATATCATTTCATTCCATTCCATTTCATTTCATTTCATTTCATTCCAATCCATTCCATTTCATTTCATTTCATTTCATTTCATTTCATTTCATTCCATTCCATTCCATTTAATTCCATTTCATTTCATTTATTTTATTCATTTCATTTATATATTTTATTTTATTTTATTTTATTTTATTTTATTTTATTTTATTTTATTTTATTTTATTTTATTTTATTTTATTTTATTTTATTTTATTTTATTTTATTTTATTTTATTTTATTTTATTTTATTTTATTTTATTTTATTTCATTTTATTTTATTTTATTTTATTTTATTTTATTTTATTTTATTTTATTTTATTTTATTTTATTTTATTTTATTTTATTTTATTTTATTTTAATTTATTTTATTTTATTTTATTTTATTTTATTTTATTTTATTTTATTTTATTTTATTTTATTTTATTTTATTGTATTTTACTTCAACTTTATATTAATGCTCACATTGGCAACACTAACCTACACAAGCAACAAAGCGCGCGAGCAATGTTGGTGGAGCATATCAAATACAGTTGAAAAAAAATAAGTTCTCAGGCTTTATGTTGTTGCTGCCGTCGCCCCATACTTAATGCTGATATTCTCATTGTTGTTGCTGTTTGTGTGTGATTTAGCAAAAACCAATCCCCATTTGTTATATTCGCTTGCTTGAGTGAGTGGTGGCACATTTGCATCACAAGATTTCAGTCAAAATCAAATAAATGGCTCTTACACTCAGAGAAGTTCGCACAGACACACACACACACACACACGCACACATACGAGAAAATCTACTCTGGTGACTCTCGCAAGCATATAACAAAACAACAGCATATTCGAAGAGTATTTCAAGCATGGCAAAAAGTGTATCGTACGTCTTGGTCTTACAATTCAAACGAATGATGTGAGTGAGCAAGTGTATGTATGAGTGTGCGGAAAAAAAATGGCAAAACACCAACAATTTACAAGCGGTGGGTTGGTTTGTTTAGTTCAAACCCCCTTGTGTTGTTGTTGCTGCTCATGCTGCTGCTGCTGCTGCTGCTAACCCCCGGCTCAATAAACCATGTTATACAAGCAAGAAGAAGAAGAAGACGAAGACGAGAAGAGTAATGATATGATGGTTGTGTTGTTGCTGCTGCGGGCCGGCTAGTGGGCTGATATCAAGTCAAAAAGTGGGTGGTGGTTTGGGTTGAGCAAGCAGACAAACAAGCATTCCGTCAACCAACAATGACGACGGCTACGACTACTACGACGACGATGTTGATAATACTTCACTACCAACAACGATGACTACAACAACACCACTAAATTTCCTACTCACAAGGCACAAGTGAAGGCAGGTGTAAGGCCACTCATCGTTGTAGTCTTAGCTGTTGTTGTTGTTATTGTTGCTCTGGCATTATCGTTATATTGTGCTGAGTAAAACGAGCCAACTAAACACAACTCAAAAACCCAACGAAAGAGGGCTTTCTATGTTAGCCCTGCCATCAAAGGTCCGTAGTACTCTTTTGGATGTCGGCAAAGCTCGTCATTCACTTCATTTCACTACTACACTTCACTTTCGGTGACCAAGAAAGAAAGAAAGCAGCACTAGCAAATGCTGGCTGGGTAGCTGCCTTTTGCCGAAGGAGCAACAACACAACATGGCCCATGTAACAGACTCGGTAAAGGCAGCACAGCCAAACGAACGGACGTACGGAGATGGACGGGCTTTCATGCACACATAGTAGCTTTCAAAATCATGCTCATTTTTCTTGGGCACACACATACCTTCGTACGCAACTCATGGTGCGGTGTCTCGAGTGTCGGAGCTCGTCTAATAGATGCGCAGTAGTAGTTCGTAAAACAGAAGTCATAGCTAAAAACCAACAATGCCAACACAAATAAAATAGGAGGCAACGTGGCCCCCACCAATCATCCTTCCCTACAAAAGCAAAAAAAAAAGTCTAACGAAAACCCCAAAAGGCTAAGAAGAACAAGAAATGTGTTCTAGTGGCAGTGGTCCAACTAATACAAACATCGTTCGCTAACGTCTCTCTTCTCTGGTCTTAGGTCTCTTCTTGAGCTTTGCTACATTGGATAGTAGTGCCATTGCTGTTGTTTAGTAGTGTTAGTGTTAGTGGTAGTCACATTCATAGCAGTCATAGAGAAGTTCATAGATTTTGAAGGAAAAACTTCTTCACTATGTGCCTTTTGTCGTTTTCGTCGTTTTTGCCAATGGTATGGCAAGAGATTCTTTGGGATGGTGTGAGTAAATGATATAGTAGTCGTTGTTGTTGTTGTTGTTAGTACCCCACATAATAATGACAAAAAAGGTAACGCCTTCAAAATTTATAAAATTTGCAATATCTTAGAAATGCAACTCACAACAAATGAAAGGGAGCTGCCTCAACTAAAATCAGAACACACACACACACACACACATTGAGAGAAAATGCAAACAAAGTTAAGCAACAAAACTAAAATAAAGGAAAATTATGAACTTAGAAGGAAACCAAAAAAGAAATGCATTTATTGTCACAGTTAACAAGAGTGAAAAATAACAACAAAATATTTTCCATTTGGCAAAAAAAGAAAACATCTCCAAAAGGATATGTCTTAAGGGGCAAACACATAGCCAAATTCCGTATTTCCTAAAATAGGCTCTGCCCCCCTCCCCGCCCACGTTTAAAATTAAAGTTTAAACCTCGTCTAAACAATCACTTTTTCTTGTGTCTTATGCGGAAACATGTTTTATTTCAGCTTCTAATTGGACAGAGAAAGTAAGCCCATAAATCAATGAATTCAAGGTCAGCACAACACAGCACAGCACAACGTCAAATGTAATTTTTCCTTGTCTCATAAATGTCAGCACCATTAATGATATGGCGTCGCTGTTGCTATTGAGACCGACCGAAATGTTTTTGGAGATTGTCTATGAAAATTTAAAATCGAAAGTGAAACAATTTTTGGCGCTTTAACATTTAAAATATGATTTTGGATTAAAAATATTAAAAAAAAAAAATAGAAAAAATTCAGGAAAAATATCAAAATACAATACATGGCTTGGGTGGATGTCTAAAGGCAGTTTTCCGAGAAGATTATTTTGTTTTTATTTTTGGAATAAAATGTCGTTTTGTGGTGAATTTTTTGTTTAAAATTTTTTAAAGAAAGTTGATATACCTTTCAACGAGTATCTTGAAGGAGCCATGTTTTGGAGTTCGTAATTCATACTGGTTTACTCTAAAATTTATTTTCAGAATTTGTGCAAAATAAAGCCATCCACTATTTTTTTATTTGCCATTGTTAATATCCTTGAAATAAATATAAAAAATTGTTATAGAGCAAAAAATTTTTTTGGGTTGTTCAGCAAAAAAAAAAAAATAAAACAAGTAAAAGCGTGCTAAGTTCAGCCGGGCCGAATCTTATATACCCTCCACCATGGATCGCATTTGTCGAGTTCTTTTCCCGGCATCTCTTCTTAGGCAAAAACGGATATAAGAAAAGAGTTGCTCTGCTATTAAAACGATATCAAGATATGGTCCGGTTCGGACCACAATTAAATTATATGTTGGAGACCTGTGTAAAATTTCAGCCAATTCGTATAAGAATTGCGCCCATTGGGGCTCACGAAGTAAAATAGAGAGAACGATTTATATGGGATCTGTATCGGGCTATAGACCGATTCAGACCATAATAAACACATTTGTTGATGGTCATGAGAGGATCCGTCGTACAAAATTTCAGGCATATCGGATAATAATTGCGACTTCTAGGGGTCAAGATGTCAAGATCCCAGATCCCAGGTTTATATGGCAGCTATATCAGGTTATGAACCGATTTGAACCTTATTTGACACAGTTGTTGAAAGTAAAAATAAAATACGTCATGCCAAATTTCAGCCAAATCGGATAGGAATTGCGCCCTCTAGAAGCTCAAGAAGTCAAATCCCCAGATCTGTTTATATGACAGCTATATCAGGTTATGGACCGATATCATAACGAAATACTTCGTGCAAAAATTCATTGAAATCGGATAAGAATTGTGCCCTCTAGAGGCTCAAGAAGTCAAGACCCAAGATCGGTTTATATGGCAGCTATATCAGGTTATGGACCGATGTGAATCATACTTGGCACAGTTGTTGGGTATCATAACAAAACACGTCGTGCGAAATTCCATTCCATTCGGATAAGAATTGCGCCCTCTAGAGGCTCAAGAAGTCAAGACCCAAGATCGGTTTATATGGCAGCTATATCAGGTTATGAACCGATTTAAACCATACTTAGCACAGTTATTGGATATAATAACACAACACGTCGTGCAAAATTTCATTTCAATCGGATAAGAATTGCGCACTCTAGAGGCTCAAGATCGGTTTATATGGCAGCTATATCAGGTTATGGGCCGATTTGAACCATACTTGGCACAGTTGTTGGATATCACAACAAAACACATCGTGCAAAATTTCATTCTGATCGGATAAGAATTGCGCACGCTAGAGGCTCAAGAAGTCAAGACCCAAGATCGGTTTATATGACAGCTATATCAGGTTATGAACCGATTTGAACTATACTTGGCACAGTTGTTGGATATCATAACAAAACACGTCGTGCAAAATTTCATTCCAATCCGATAAGAATTGCGCACTCTAGAGGCTCAAGAAGTCAAGACCCAAGATCGGTTTATATGGCAGCTATATCAAAACATGGACCGATATGGCCCATTTACAATACCAACCGACCTACACTAATAAGAAGTATTTGTGCAAAATTTCAAGCGGCTAGCTTTACTCCTTCGGAAGTTAGCGTGCTTTCGACAGACAGACGGACGGACGGACGGACAGACGGACGGACATGGCTAGATCGACATAAAATGTCACGACGATCAAGAATATATATACTTTATGGGGTCTCAGACGAATATTTCGAGTAGTTACAAACAGAATGACGAAATTAGTATACCCCCATCTTATGGTGGAGGGTATAATTAGTTCACTGTCAAAAATTTGATTTGACAAAAAATTAAAAAAAAATATATTCACAAAAAATTACAGCTGGATGTATAATTTTTTTCTTTTTTTTTTTATTTTAAAATAAAATTATCTCAACATATACTTAAAAGTTTGTGCTACAGCAATTTTGAATCGGTGGAAACAGCGGCGGACGAAGAGAAGAGTGTATGAATTTTAGGGAAAATTTTACCCCAAAGTGGTAGGGTTGGCTTAGGTTAGGTTGAAAAGAGGGTGGATAAGTGCTCGCCACTATGGGCATACACTTAAGCCAGTAACCGGTGGTAATTGGTAGAGCTATTTGACCTAGATTGTGATAGCGAATTGCAAATATTGTCCATGAACATTTCACTAAGGAACAGGCGCAAACTTCTCACATAGCCGAGTCCGAACGACGTACCGCAGTGCGACACCTCTTTGGAGAGAAGTTTCACATAGCGTAGTACCTCACAAATGTTGCCAGCATTAGGAGGAGGAAACCACCGCTGAAAATTTTTTCTGATGGTCTCGCCAGGATTTCGCCTATGACGTTCAGCGTCATAGGCGGACATGCTAACGTCTGAGCTACGGTGACCTCCGTAATGCGTAATGAGTGTAATGAGCCTATATAGTGCAATGAGCCTATAAAATAGTGTAATGAGCCTACAAAAGGAGCATTTCCATCCGATTTCGATGAAATTTGGCACATTGAGTTCTGGTAGACCCCTACATCTATTTGTAGAATGTGGTCTAGATCAGACGATATTTGATTATAGCAGCCACATAGATATAGAGTACTCCGATATAGAGTATTGAATTCATAAGACGAGCCTATTTCATCCAATTTCGATGAAATTTGGCACAGTGAGTTTTGCCAGACCCATAACCATCCTCGCTAAATGTTGTGCAGATCGGATCATATTTCGATATTGCTGCCATAAAGACTGATCTGCCGATATAGGGTATTAAGCACAAAAATGGAGTAATTTTCATCTGATTTCAATGAAATTTTAAACAGTGAGCATTGGTACTCCTCTACATATTTTTGTTGAATATCGTCCAGATCGGACCATATTTGGATATATCTGCCATATAAACCAATTTTCCGATGTAAAGTATTGAGCCTATAATAGGAGCATTTTTCATCGGATTTTGATGAAATTATAAACAGACTTTAATAGACCTCTGCATCTTTTTTATTGAATATCGCCCAGATCGGACCATATGTGGATGAAACCAATATTAAAAAAAAGTGTAGAGGTCTATCAAAACTCACTGTTTAAAATTTCGTCAAAATCAGATGAAAAATGCTCTTTTTATAGGCTCAATACTCAATATCAGGAAATCGGTCAGCATGGCAGCTATATACACATATGATCCGATCTGGGTGATATTCAATAAAAAGGGGAAGAGGTCTATCAAAACTCTGTGTTTCAGATTTCATCAAAATCGGATGAAAACTGCTTCTTTTATAGGGTCAATACCCCATCGGTCCGTCTATATGGAAGCTATATCCAAATATGGTGGACCATATGTTACAGGAATGGATGGGGGTCTACCAAATATCATCGATTTTCATCGGAATCGGGTTATAAGTAGATCTTTTATGGCCTTAATACCCTATATCGGGACATCGGGCGGTCGGTCTAAGGGCAGCTATATCCAAATGTGGTCCGATCTGGACCACATTTCCCAGATATGGGTAGGGGTCCACCAGAACTCACTGTGCTAAATTTCATCGATGAAAAATGACCAATTTATAGCCTCAAAACTTTAAGGCTTGATATCGGTCTATATATCACCTATATATAACAAAATTCCAATCTTATGGTATCAGAAGGTCAGGTTTATATAGAAAGAATACGAAATCGTCAAAAATTGTTTGGAGAATGTTTTTATACCCAAGATATCTGCAATATTATAAATACCCAGCTTTTGGGTATATATGGGTAAATACCCGGGTATTTACCCAATTTACCGAGTAAATACCTTTTGTGTTTTTACCCATCGCCTATCTCTACCCATGAGCAAACAGTCTTAGAATTCGTCGTAAATCATGATTTGTCGATAAAATTATTGTACATCCTAGGTATGAAGAAAAAACAAGTGAAAGCTTTCTATGTTCAGACGGGCCGAATCTTATATACCCTCCAACATGGATAGCATTTGTCAAGTTTTTCGGTCGGTATCACTTTAAAGGCTGACAAAGCACAATGGACAAAGGACAAAGGAGAATTGCGACTTTAAAGTTTTTTTCCAAAGCCAAAATTTTTATAAAAAAAAAATTTTATGATTTTTTTAAGGACTAAGTTTCAGAGAAAAACTCTCTAAAGACAACCTAACCTCGAGATTATTTTTTAAAACCAAAATTTAAATTTTGCATAAACAATTTTAACGTCTTTTTATCTTATGCTTAAAAAGGATTCCAGAAATCCAACTCCTAAGAATTTTGAGAAATTATTTTCGTTTGATTTTTGGGATATAAAATATTTTCGACCTTTGACAATCAAATTTTCCCCCAAAATATGAGGGGAAAAATTTTTGTAACTGGTATCAGTCGTCTACTTTACGCTAGTCCAAATTTCATTACGATACCTCTTTCCTAACTCGAGCTGGAATTTTTATTAAGGCAGCTCTATTCTTGGGTATTTTTCGTTGTTAGATGCGTTGCCGTTGTCTAACGTTCGAAGCCATTAATACAACTTCCAATAGATATTTGCACTGTGTAAAATTCAGCTCCGACTCTATGACCAAATATCACCGCCCATGTGTCAGTTCCTGCATCCAATAGCTACCACAATTTCAAAAATAAATTAAGGTATCTTTACCAATTTCACGGTGAAAAGAATTTTGGCAAAATTTCGATTTTGAAAAAATGTGGGTAGGGGCCCCCCCAAAATAAAATCCTGGCTACATCCTTGATGGGAGCTTTATCAGGTAATAGACCGATTCAGACCATACTTGGTAAGTATGTTAGAAGTCAAAGAAAAAGTCACTATGAAGAATTTTAGATAAATCGGATAAGAATAGCGCCCTCTAGAGCCTAAAGATATATAACCTGAAAATCGGTTCATATGAGAGTTATGTATATCAGGTTATGAACCGATTCAGACCATATTTTGCACGTATTTTGAAAGTCATAGAAAGGCACTGTGCAAAAATTCAGCCAAGTTGGGTAAAGAATTACGCCCTCTAGAGGCGCAAGAAGTAAAATCGGGAGATTGATTTATATGGGAGCTATATCCACATATGAACCGATATGACCCATTTCCAACTCTAACCGACCTACACTAATTGAAAGGATTTGTGCAAAATTTCAAGCTCCTAGCTTTACTTTTTCGAAAGTTAGAGTGCTTTTCCCAGACTGGCAGACGGACGGACGGACACACGGACATTGCTAGATTAAGATAATATGACCATCAATAATATATGTATTTTAGGGGATCTTTGACAAATATTTTCATGTTTTATAAACGGAACCACGATGTAAGTATACCTCATCCTATGGTGGTCGTAGAGGTCGCTAAAAATAGAGCTAAAACTTGGTTCGAATAGCAGGCATTGAAATGGGGGAAGCGAGCCCGCTGTTCTCGAATGGCATATTCGTGGGCAAATTTGCAACGCCCGATGGTAGACAAGCACAAAGGCTTTCTATGAAACAATCATTCGTGGTTAGAGTTGTGGTTAGAGCGAGGTTGAAACTAATATATTTTTTCTGGTTCTAACGCTTCAAAATACCACAAAGTATTTCCTCATGAAGTTCTTAGCCAACCTACTGTCTAGCCGCCCAGATGTCTAAATCACTGTATAAAATCGTTTCAGGCTTTTGCTCCTTTAAACTAAAACCATAGCTCTGAAATTGAGATTTACTTTTCTAAACAAAATATTGAAACAGCACAAAAACTTTATATAAACTGTAGGGAATCAATATCCATTAATTTTATATGCCTAGTTTTCACTAAAACAAAATCCTCATTTTGATTTTATTTTTCAACCAACAAATTTTCACCCCACATTGTGCTAATGGTGAATCCAAAAAAAATAGCTAAAAATAAAAGTTGTAACAAAAAATAATTTTAGGTTTTATTTTTATGCCATGAAGCACTAACTGCACTTACTATGGCCGACATTTTGATTAACACCTCTTGAGTGGAGCATAGGCCGTGGGGCTAGAAGGTAATGCTGACAGTATTGTTGCTCTCTTAACTTGTGTTAGATTACAATTGCGAACACATCTATCCTGGGTGATACCTTAGGCGAGGCAAGCGACGGCAGTAGCCAGAAGCTAGAAAGGAGCACTAAACGCGAGCCACTATCACCGAAAGCACCACCATCATCATCATCATCAGGAACAATCGAAACAGTTGCCACATGTAGCTGCAGCTGCTGTTGCTGCTAATGTTGCTTCAGCCAAATAGTGAAGTCTACTGATGGAGAGGGACAGAGTTGCCAGGGCAAATAGAAAAGTTATGAAAAAAATGTTACAATATATGGTTGCCCAAAAAGTAATTGCGGATTTTTCAAAAGAAAGTAAATGCCTTTTTAATAAAACTTAGAATGAAATTTAATCAAATAAACTTTTTTACATTTTTTTTCTAAAGCAAGCTAAATGTAACAGCTGATAACTGACAGAAGAAAGAATGCAATCACAGAGTCACAAGCTGTCAAAAAATTTGTCAACGACGACTATATGAAAAATCCGCAATTACTTTTTGGGCAACCCAATATATAAAATTATATTTTGCTAAAATTTGATATTTTTATGAAAATTTGTGTAAAAAATTTAGATTGTCATAGTAAAACAAAAAAAAAAAAAAAAAAAAAAAAAAAAAATACTAAATGATATAAATCTTTACTGTGTTTTTAAATTTTATTTATATTTTGTTTTTATTATACCCACCACCGAAGGATGGGGGTATATTCATTTTGTCATTCCGTTTGCAACACATCGAAATATCCATTTCCGACCCTATAAAGTATATATATTCTTGATCAGCGTGAAAATCTAAGACAATCTAGACATGTCCGTCCGTCTGTCCGTCTGTCCGTCTGTCTGTTGAAATCACGCTACAGCCTTTAAAAATAGAGATATTGAGCTAAAATTTTGCACAGATTCTTTTTTTGTCCATAAGCAGGTTAAGTTCGAAGATGGGCTATATCGGACTATATCTTGATATAGCCCCCATATAGACCGATCCTCCGATTTAGGGTCTTAGGCCCATAAAAGCCACATTTATTATCCGATTTTGCTGAAATTTGGGACAGTGAGTTTTGTTAGGCCTTTCGACTTCCTCTGTTAATTTGGCCCAGATCGGTTCAGATTTTGATATAGCTGCCATATAGACCGATCCTCAGATTTAGGGTCTAAGGCCCATAAAAGCCTCATTTATTATTCGATTTTGCTGAAATTTGGGACAGTGAGTTGTGTTAGACCTTTCGACTTCCTCTGTTAATTTGGCCCAGATCGGTTCAGATTTGGATATAGCTGCCATATAGACCGATCCTCCGATTTAGGGTCTAAGACCCATAAAAGCCTCATTTATTATTCGATTTTGCTGAAATTTGGGACAGTGAGTTGTGTTAGGCCCCTCAATATCCTTTGACAATTTGGTTCAGATCGGTTCAGATTTGGATATAGCTGCCATATAGACCGATCCTCGAATTTAAGGTCATAGTCCCATAAAAGCCACATTTATTATCCGATTTTGCTGAAATTTGGGACAGTGAGTTGCGATAGGCCCTTCGACACCCTTCGTCAATTTGGCTCTGATCGGTTCAGATTTGGATATAGCTGCCATATAGACCGATCCTACGATTTGGGGTCTTAGGCCCATAAAAGCCACATTTATTATCCGATTTTGCTGAAATTTGGGACAGGGAGTTGTGTTAGGCTCTTTGACATTATTTGCCAATTTGGCCCAGATCGGTCTAGATTTGGATATAGCTGCCATATAGACCGATCCTCGGATTTAAGGTCATAGGCCCATAAAAGCCACATTTATTATCCGATTTTGCTGAAAATTGGGACAGTGAGTTGTGTTAGTCCCTTCGACACCCTTAGTGAATTTGGCTCTGATCGGTTCAGATTTGGATATAGCTGCCATATAGACCGATCCTCAGATTTAGGGTCTAGGCCCATGAAAGCCACGTTTACTATCCGATTTTGCTGAAATTTGGGACAGTAAATTGTGTTAGGCCCTTTGATATCCCTCATCAATTTGGTGCAGATCGGACCAATTTTGGATATAGCTGCCATATAGACCGATCTCTCGATTTCAGGTTTTGGGCCCATAAAATGCTCATTTATTGTCGGATGTCGCCGAAATTTGGAACAGTGAGTTGCCTTAGGCCCTTCGACATCTTTCTTCTATGTGGCACAGATCGGTTAAGATTTGGATATAGCTGTCATATAGACCGATCTCTCTTTTTAAGGTTTTAGGCCCCTAAAAGGTGCATTTATTATCCGATGTCGCCGAAATTCAGGTATACAATTTTCACCGGATTTTAATGAAAGGTGGTTTACGTATATTCCCGAGGTGGTGGGTATCCAAAGTTCGGCCCGGCCGAACTTAACGCCTTTTTACTTGTTTTATTTATTTTTATACTCTCCACCATAGGATGGGGGTATGCTAATTTCGTCATTCTGTTCGTAACACCTCGAAATATGCGTCCAAGACCCCATAAAGTATATATATTCGTGACCGTCGTGACATTTTAAGTCGAACTAGCCATGTCCGTCCGTCTGTCTATCGAAAGCACGCTAACTTCCGAAGGAGTAAAGCCAGCAGCTTGAAATTTTGCACAAATACTTCTTATTAGTTTAGGTCGGTTGGAATTGTAAATGGGCCATATCGGTCCATGTTTTGATATAGCTGCCATATAAACCGATCTTGGGTCTTGATTTCTTGAGTCTCTAGAGTGCGCAATTATTATCCGATTAGGATGATATTTTGCACGACGTGTTTTGTTATGATATCCAACAACTGTGCCAAATATGGTTCGAATAGGTTCATAACCTGATATAGCTGTCATATAAACCGATCTTGGGTCTTGACTTCTTGAGCCTCTAGAGGGCGCAATTCTCGTCCGATTTGACTGAAATTTTGCACATAGTGTTTTGTTATCACTTCCAACAACTGTGATAAGTATGGTTCAAATCGGTCCATAACCTGATATGGCTGCCATATAAACCGATCTTGGGTCTTGACTTCTTTAGCCTCTAGAGGGCGCAATTCTTATCCGATTGGAATGAAATTTTAAACGACATGTTTTGTTATGTCTATCAGCAACTGTGAGTAGTATGGTCCTAATCGGCTCATAACCTGATACAGCTGCCATATAAACCGATCTTGGGTCTTGACTTCTTTAGCCTCTAGAGTGCGCAATTCTTATCCGATTGGAATGAAATTTTGCATGACGTGTTTCGTTATAATATCCAACAACTGTGACAAGTATGGTTCAAATCGGTACATAACCTGATATAGCTGCCATATAAACCGATCTTGGGTCTTGACTTCTTGAGCCTCTAGAGTGCGCAATTCTTATCCGATTTAACTGAAATTGTGCACATAGTGTTTTTATATCACTTCCAATAACTGTGAGTAGTATGGTTCAAATCGGTCCATGTTTTGATATAGCTGTCGTATAAACCGATCTTGGGTCTTGACTTCTTGAGCCTCTAAAGGGCGCAATTCTTAGCCGATTTGAATGAATTTTTGCACGACATGTTTTGTTATGACTTTCAACAACTGTGTCAAGTATGGTCCCAATCGGTCCATAACCTGATATAGCTGCCATATAAACCGATCTTGGGTCTTGACTTCTTGAGCCTCTAGAGGGCGCAATTCTTAGCCGATTTAAATGAATTTTTTCACGAAGTATTCTGTTATGATATCCAACAACTGTGATAAGCATAGTTCAAATCGGTTCATAACCTGATATAGCTGTCACATAAACAGATCTGGGGACTTGTCTTCTTGAGCTTCTAGAGGTCGCAATTATTATCCGATTCGACTGAAATTTTGTACGACAGATCCTCTCATGACCATCAACATACGTGTTTATTATGGTCTAAATCGGTTTATAGCCCGATACAGCCCCCATATAAATCCGTCTCTCTATTTTACTTCTTGAGCCCCCAAAGAGCGCAATTCTTATTCAAATTTGCTGACATTTTACACAAGTCTCCAACATATAATTTAATTGTGGTCCAAACCGGACCATATCTTGATATTGCTCTAATAGCATAGCAAATCTTTTCTTATATTCTTTTTTGCCAAAGAGATGCCGGGAAAAGAACTCGACAAATGCGATCCATGGTGGAGGTAAGATTCGGCCCGGCCGAACTTAGCACGCTTTTACTTGTTAATTTTGCTTTTATTTTATTTTATTTGATGTTATTTTATTTTATTTTATTTTATTTTCTTATTTTATTTTATTACAATAAACTACAACAATAAAATACAACAGTATTTTATTTAAATTTTATTTTATTTTATTTTATTTTATTTTATTTTATTTTATTTTATTTTATTTTATTTTATTTTATTTTATTTTATTTTATTTTATTTTATTTTATTTTATTTTATTTTATTTTATTTTATTTTATTTTATTTTATTTTATTTTATTTTATTTTATTTTATTTTATTTTATTTTATTTTATTTTATTTTATTTTATTTTATTTTATTTTATTTTATTTTATTTTATTTTATTTTATTTCATTTTATTTTTTTTTTATTTTGTTGTATTTTATTTAAATTTAATTTTTTTTTATTTTATTTTATTTTATTTTATTTTAATTTATGTTATTTTATTTTATTTTATTTTTTTTATATATAAAATATACAAATTCATCAAAAATCTCATCATTAAAAATGGCAACTCTCTGTGCTCCTAGAAAACCCGGTGTCCGTGTCCGTCTGTCATGCATGCATGTGTATGTGTGCTTTTGGTTTGGATAGATGATAGTTTTAAAAAAGTGGTTAACACATATTTTGTAGCAATTTTTCATTAGAATCAACTCACACACACACACTTACACACAAGCTCCCCAACATTGGAGGCTTTTGAAGGCTGTAGGATGAGCTCGTTCGCTCACTCTGTCTAGGTTTAGACAAATATTTTATTTTGCTCAATGTTGCTGATGTTGTTGTACTATTTTGGCAAACATTGTTAACGGCTGTTGTGTACAGCGGACAGACGGACAGACCAACATTTCGATGGACAACCACTGGTATACGTAAGAGTGTGTTCTACCGAAAAACAAGAGATGAATATGAAAAATTGCCTTTTTGAAAAGTAAACAACATTGGAGGGAAAATTGAATAATTTTTCGTTTATCTTGAAAAGCAGCAGCAGCGCCTCCTCATCTTTTCCCCCAAGAAAGTGTAACGGCATATAGTCTGAACTAAAATAATTCAAGTTGTTTTTTGTCTATATGTGTCGGTGTGTGTGTATGTGTGTGTGAGGGTTTTTAAACTAATATTTGAGTCTTCTAAGAGGAGAATAACAAAGTTGAGCAAAATTAATGATTGGATTATCGAACTACTCGTATCTAGGCCAATTTGAGAGGGGCGAAAATATTTAAAGTTGTTCTTTTATTGATTGGTGATTAATTGGCATGTTTTCGAGATTTAGATGAGTGAGGATGAGTGTGGGTTTTTTTTTCTTTTTTTTTTGACTATAACGTATATAAATTTCCTGGTCAAACTTGAAATAAAAGGAAAAGTTGTTTTTAATTCTATTTTTGAATATAAATATTTAATTTTGGAACAACATTTGATGGGATTGCAGTTTTAAGTAGCAAGATTGATATAGCAAAAAAAATAATATTTTTAAGTTGCTTAGGAACATTTTTAGTACCATATTAATCTAAAGTTAGCAAAAGGTCGTCCCCTCTAGTTGGAATCGAATCTAGGAGATATACAGCTATGACTGGCGTTGTTGCTAATATAAAGCTGTGGTCAATGAGGTATTTTTATCATCGAAACGTTCTTGCAATAAATTGGATATGAGTTCAACATACCAATGTAAGGCCCTTGAAGCATTCACACCTTATATGACCGATGAGTTACCAAATGACGAAACGCATTTCATAGTGGTTGATATGTGTTGTGATCTCTGACTTTCCAATGTGGTCAATGTGGTATTTTTATCATAGATACGTTCTTACAATAAATTGGATATGAGTTCAACATACCAAAGTACGGCCCTTGAAGCCTTCACACCTAATATGGCCTATATGTTATTCTAACCAAATGACGAAACGCATTCCATAGTGGTTGGTGTGTGTTGTGATCTCTGGCTTTCCTTTTCCATTGTAAAACTCATTGATCATTGAGCTCGTCTTGGAATAGATTCAAAACAAAAATTGTGAGATTAAATAATTCCTTCTCAGACCATTGCTGCACTAGGTTTAGAATAGCACGGCCAGCGCAGAATCCGATAAGCTTCCGTGCAAAGTTGAAAACCAACTAGCCCAAATTCGGAAGAATTCGCTATCGACCTGGTTTCAGAAAAGCTTCCAGGAGTCAAGTTTCGCCGCTCTGGTAATCTTGTTGTATTGCTTGAGCCGTGTGTAATACACATCCCAATATACTCCCGATTTTTTACGGAGTGCTCTGTTAAAAAGTCTGCGGACCTCTTTCCCAATGCTGCGAATCTCCCCGGTCATCCAGGGCTTTTCTTGGGCTGATTAACTTTCTAGAAGAGGAAAACTATCTTCGAAAGACTCCACTAGTGCTGTCGTAATCCTGTTGACATTGTCGTCAATGTCTTCTATGCTTGAACAATCATTGAAGACATTGACGACTAGTGGAGTCTTTCGAAGATAGTTTTCCCCTTCGAGAAAGGAAATCAGCCCAAGAAAAGCCCAAGATGATCGGGGAGATTCACTACATTGGGAAAGAGGTCCGCAGCATAGAAGACATTGACGACAATGTCAACAAAATTACGACTGCACTGGTGGGGTCCTTCGAAGATAGTTGTCCTCTTCGAGAAAGCAAATCAGCCCAAGAAAAGCCCTAGATGACTGGGTAGATTCGCAGCAATGGGAAAGAGATCCTCAGACTATTCAACAGAGCACGTCGTAAAAAAATCGGAAGTATATAGGGATGTGTATTACACATGGCCCAAGGAATACCGGATTCAGATTACCAGAGCGGCAAAATGTGCCTCCTGGAAGTTTTTCTGTAACCAGGTCGATAGCGTTAATGACGCCGCCAAGATGAAAAAGTTTCTCTCAAAAACCCATGTCCAAACTGAAATGTTGGTAGACAACAGGAGTGAGAACTGAATCAACGGAGGGAATGTTGAGGCTTGTGATGAAAATGCATTTTCCACAGGATATGACGGGACTCACGAAGACACCTGATTCTTGGAATAAAGAGGTTGATTGAAGGTTTGTCATAACGGGATTTATGGTCAAGGAAGCCTTGAGGAGCTTCAAAACACTTAAGTCACCCCACCTGATGGAAAGTTTCCGGCGTTACTATAAAAGGAGGCCGACTAGCTGGCACCTCATCGGGCTAGGGTGGTGTTTTTACCCAAGGCCGGCAAGGCTAGTTATGCAACACCAAAGGTATACAGGCCTATAAGCCTTACGTCCTTCCTAGTCAAAACCATGGAACGCATTGTGGATACCATGATAAAGAGTAGGACATTCAGCGAACTGCTTAAATACAAACAGCATGCCTAAGTCAAGGGCAGGTCGGTGGAGACTGCCCTGCACGAGGTTGTGCATAAAAAAAAAGAATCCTTCGATGCCCAGACGTACACATTGGCGGTTTGCATTGACATCGAGGGGGCTTTTAACAATGTGCGGACCGACACATTGATACAATCTTTAGACCAGTACCGGGTGGACCGGGTCCTTAGCTCTAAGGACTAAGGAAGGAATGCTAAGGAACAGGTGGATGAATTGCGGGTCCCATGACATTAATATAAGGGAGATAGTGGCACAGGGGGGCATTGTAACGCCACTCCTTTGGGTGACCTCCATAAACAACCTATTACGGATGCTGGCTGAGGAGGGATTTGAACCCGTCAGCTATGCAGACGTTATTATAATACTTCTTAGGGGTAAGGATCTGAACCAGTTATGCAAAAGCATTGAAAGGGTCTTTCATATGGCATATGACTGGGCTAGACCATGGAGAAGAAATATGCCTGTTCACGAGGAAGACGAAGGAGAGCCAATTTGAAGGGGCAAGTTTCCTCTTTAAAACGATTTCGATATCTGACAAGGTGAAATACTTAGGATGGGTTTTGGATAGGAAACTTAATTCAGGAGCGTACTGAGAAGGCTCACAGATGTTGGGCATAACGTAGACGGGTCGTAGGCTCAAAATGGGGCATGAATCTGAGAAGAGTCCACTTGCTCTACAGGAGCGTGATAAGACCAATACTTACTTACGTCTCAGTAGTTTGGTAGACTGCTATGGAGAAAAAGTGCAACGTTAGGACCATACAATAAGTTCAGAAAAAATTTTGTCTTGGCATAGGCGGATGGATGAGGATCATAAGGGGGCTGGAGACTATTCTAGATATCCGACCCAGTGACATACAGATTAAGTGTGATGCAGCTACTACGGCTATGAGACTTAAGGCGATGGGAGAATGGATTGAGGATGGGAGCAGCTCATACCATCGTGGTATAATCGAGGCCACGATAGAAAACCTGAAAGGAAGTGTAGAGGTTTCCGATCGGATACCTTAGATGAACCTTGAAGTCGAGTGCGACGCACTGCTGCTATCGGCACAGCCTTGGATTGACGGAACCCTAGTATTGTCACCTGGAAGATCTTGTTATTCGGATGGATTAAAGCTAGGGAACAGAGTGGGACTGGGGGTCTACGTTGAGAACCCAGGGGCTGAGATCTGTTTTAGACTGTCTGACCATAATACGGTCCTGCAAGCAGAGATCCGGAGAGTCCACTGGCTCTACATAAACGTGATTAGACCAATACTTACTTCCGCCTCAGTAGTTTGATGGATTGGCAGGTTCAGAGAACATGTTGTCTTGGCATAGGCGGAGCGATGAGGACCACGCCCACTAGGGCACTGGAGACTATTCCAAATTTCCGACCCATTGAAATACACATAAAGTGTGAGGCTGCCACTGCGGCAATGAGACTTAATGCTATGGGAGAATGGATTGAGGATGGGAGCAGTTCATATCATTGCGATTTAATCGAGGCGACGATAGAAAACCCGGAAGGAAGGGAAGAGGTTTCCGATCAGATAGCTGAGATGAACCTTGAGGTCGAGTGCGAGGAACTGCTGCCAGCGGCACACTCTTGGATTGACGGAACCCTAGTATTTCCATCTGGAAGATCATATACACGGATGGATCAAAGCTAGAGGACAAAGTGGGCCTGAAAACCCAGGGACTAAGATCTGTTTTTGAACCGCCTGACCATAATACGGTCCTGCAGGCAGAGATCCGGATAGTCCACTGGCTCTACATAAACGTGATTAGACCAATACTTACTTCCGCCTCAGTAGTTTGATGGATTGGCAGGTTCAGAGAACATGTTGTCTTGACATAGGCGGAGCGATGAGGACCACGCCCACTAGGGCACTGGAGACTATTCTAAATATCCGATCCATTGAAATACACATAAAGTGTGAGGCAGCCACTGCGGCAATGAGACTTAAGGCGATGGGAGAATGGATTGAGGAAGGGAGCATCTCATACCATCGTGGTATAACCGAGGCCACGATAGAAAACCTGGAATGAAGGGAATAGGTTTCCGATCAGATAGCTGAGATGAACCTCGAGGTCGAGTGCGACGAATTGCTGCCAGCGGCACACTCTTGGATTGATAGAACCCTAATATTTCCATCTGGAAGATCATGTTACACGGATAGATTAAATCTAGAGGACAAAGTGGGCCTGGGGGTCTTCATTGAAAACCCAGGACCTGAGATCTGTTTTAGATTGTTTGACCATAATACGGTCCGTGGGAGGTGTGGGACTAACGCGAGGACGTCGAGTGTGAACATCTTTACGGACAGTAAACAGGCCATAGGAGCAATAACAAACTGGACGGGAAGGTCTTGGAGTGTAAGAAGGAAATAAACGCCTTCTCTGAGGATGGCACAATCCGCATAGTTTGGATGCCGCGCCATAACGGAGTAAGGGGGAATGAAAGGTCAGGCGATTTGGCAGTGAAGGCCAGATAACTGCCGTCCATAAGCTTGGTTAATCTGAAGCCTTTCGGATCGATGCAGTTCGATTTAAGGATGTGGGCGACACACGCACATGTAACACTGTGGTACAGCGAAACAGTCGGTAGGACGGCGAATATCCTATGGGGTGATCTGGATCGTGAGAGGACAAGGGGCTTTTACTGAAAGGAATTAAAAAGGCGGTCAGTATAGTTTTTGGTGTCATAACGGAACAAATAGGACTATGAGCGGTCGCTTATGCAAAATCGGTGAGGCAAGTGATAGCGTGTGTAGGGCATGTGGAGAAGATGGTGGGACGTTGGAGCATGCCATTGCCATGTCCGTCTGATCTAGCCATGTCCGTCCGTCCGTCTGTCGAAATCACTCTAACTTTCGAAGAAGTAAAGCTAGCCGCTTGAAATTTTGCACAAATGCTTCTTATTAGTGTAGGTTGGGATTGTAAATGGGCCAAATCGGTCCATGTTTTGATATAGCTGCCATATAAGCCGATCTTGGGTCCTGACTTCTTGAGCCTCTAGAGGGCGCAATTCTTATCCGATTTGGCTGAGATTTTGCGCAACTCTTATTCGAATAGACTAAAATATTACCCAATAATTATCCCCTCCACCATAGGATGGGGGGTATACAAATTTCGTCATTCTGTTTGTAACTACTCGAAATATTCGTCTGAGACCCCATAAAGTATATATATTCTTGATCGTCGCGACATTTTATGTCGATCTAGCCATGTCCGTCCATATGTCCGTCCGTCCGTCCATATGTCCGTCCGTCCGTCTGTCTGTCGAAAGCACGCTAACTTCCGAAGGAGTAAAGCTAGCCGCTTGAAATTTTGCACAAATACTTCTTATTAGTGTAGGTCGGTTGGTATTATAAATGGGCCATATCGGTCCATGTTTTGATATAGCTGCCATATAAACCGATCTTGGGTCTTGACTTCTTGAGCCTTTAGAGTGCGTAATTCTTATCCGATTGGAATGAAATTTTGCACAACGTGTTTTTTTATGATATCCAACAACTGTGCCAAGTATGGTTCAAATCGGTCCATAACCTGATATAGCTGTCATATAAACCGATCTTGGGTCTTGACTTCTTAAGCCTCTAAAGGCCGCAATTCTTACCCGATTTGAATGAATTTTTGCACAAATTGTTTTGTTATGATACCCAACAACTGTGTCAAGTATGGTTCAAATCGGTTCATACCCTGATATAGCTGCCATATAAACCGATCTTGGGTCTTGACTTCTTGAGCCTCTATAGGGAGCAATTCTAATCCGATTTAAATGAATTTTGCACGAAGTATTTTGTTATAATATTCAACAACTGTGCCAAGTACGGTTCAAATCGGTTCATAACCTGATATAGCTGCCATATAAACCGATCTTGGGTCTTGACTTCTTGAACCTATAGAGGGCGCAATTCTTATCCGATTTGAATGAATCTTGGCACGACGTGTTTTGTTATGATATCCAACAATTGTGCCAAGTATGGTTCAAATCGGTCTATAACCTGATATAGCTGTCATATAAACCGATCTTGGGTCTTGGCGCAATTCTTATCCGATTTGAATGAATTTTTGCACGAAGTATTTTGTTATGATATCCAACAACTGCGCTCAATAAGGTATAAATCGGTTAATAACCTGATATAGCTACCATATAAACCAATCTGGGATCTTGATTTCTTGAGCCGCTAGAGGTCGCAATTATTATCCGATTTGCCTGAAATTTTGTACGACTGATCCTCTCATGACCATCAACATACGTGTTTATTACGGTCTGAATCGGTCTCTCTGTTTTACTTCTTAAGCCCCCAAAGGGCGCAATTCTTATTCGAATCCAACGGTCGCCTCCAGCAGCCCCTAACCTGGGAACAAACTCTGATGTTCGCCATTGTTTATTTGAAGGCGCCAAAAACTCGCCTTGTGATCTCGAGTATCATTGGCACTCAGTACATAATTAAGAGCCAGTGCCACCTGACTCCTTACTGGTAATAGTTAACTTTCAGTTTGCTTAACTGGTAATAGTTAGCTTTTAGTGTTCGGCCAACAGACTTTTTTCCTTGAGTTTACAATTCAACCTATTTGAAATATCCCCTTTACCATAACTTTCAGCAAAGAATTCTCAAACTCTTTAATCACACCTCCTACATTCGCAATTCCTTTTATAGCCTTAAATCATTATTTTTTTAAAGTGATTTCTTATAGCAGACCAATTTGTCTTAAAATTTATCGACATTTCATCAACCCACTTGGAGTTCATTTACTTTTGCTTGTGTCAAAACATTAAAGTTGAAAATCGGGGGAAAAAAAAACTGGAAAATCATTCTGCACACACACATAAATTTAAATGTATTGAAAGTGGTGTCTCTCTCACACACACACACACACACACACAAACATATACCATGGTATATAAGAAACTTTTCATAAAACCATGATTCTGCAAAATGTTCCCAAAAAAAAAAACAAAAAAGTGCCGGAAACAAGCGCCAGGACAATAACAACCAGCAGCGTTGCGGGGACGGAAAAAAATCAATATTAAACAATATTGGTAAATAATACCCCACAAAATTGTCCCATATTTAAAATAAAAACAAAAGCCTTATAACCATACCAAGAGCAAGCATATATGGAGAGCAATTTCAGCAGAAGTTGTGCGACAGCATTTCTAAAAACCCTTTGTTTTGGGGAAAAATGCGTCTATACATATATATGGGTGAGTCTAAGGACATGTGTGAGCTGGTGTGTGTGTGTTTGTTAACGCGAGAAAATGTGACTGTGCATAAAGGCTGTGCAGGCGAAAGCATGGCACCCATTGCTGGTGCAATTAATCAAATTTTTTTTTTGCCTTTAACTATGCCGAATTGTACATCAACAATCCGCCAAAGACCAGCCATAGAGTCAGCCATTCCGTCGAAAGCTAGAACTGAACTTTTTCAAAACAAAAATAGAACATTTTCCCGCTAAAAATATTTATTTGCAAATCATTTGCTTACTCACACAACACACACACACACGCGTATGTACTTGCACACACATATGTAGTGAAGGTCCTTTAGCGCTCATATTGATTTATGAAATATTATTGGACTGTTGTGAAAAATCTCCCGAACATACTACCAACTTGAAAAGTCATACATTTTATTTTCAATATTTTTGCTTTTGTTTTTCAATTTATGAACTTTGGCCTCAAAGATTCTTCTTTGTTTCCAATTGAAAGCCTTGCCTGCCCCACCAATGCTTAATAAATTGTGTTAATAAAATTAAATGACCATATGATGAAATGAAATCAATCATTGGATTGTTTTTCTAAATATTTCAAGGAAATAGTGGTTTTTATGATTTTAAGAGAATTTTGTAGAATTGGAAAATGATTAAAACAAGTAAAAGCGTGCTAAGTTCGTCCGGGCCGAATCTTATATACCCTCCACCATAGATCGTATTTCTCGAGTTATTTTCCCCAAAATCTCTTTATAGGAAAACAAAGGATAAAAGAAAAGAATTGCTATAATATTGGGGCTATGTTATGGTCCGATCTGAAGTGAATGTCAGAGACCATACTAGAAGTCATTGTGTAAAATTTCAGCCAATTCGAGTAAGAATTGTGCCCTTTAGGGTCTCAAGAAGTAATATAGAGAGATCGTTTATATGGGAGCTATATCAGGCTATGGACCGATTCGAACCATATTCGACACGTATGATGAAGGTCATGGGAGATGCCGTTGTACTAAATTTCGACCTAATCTTATAATAATTACGCCCCCTGGAGGCTCAAGAAGTCAAGACCGCAGATCGGTTTATATGGCAGCTATATCAGGTTATGGACCGATTTGAAACATACTCAACACTGTTGTTGGAAGTCATAAAAAAACACCTCATGCAAAATTTCAGCCAAATCGGATAAGAATTGCGTCATCTAGAGGCTCAAGAAGTCAAGGCCCAAGATCGGTTTATGTGGCAGCTATATCAGGTTATGGACAGATTTCAACCGTACTCAGCACAGTTGTTGAAAATCGTAATAAAATACCTCAAGTAAAATTTCAGCCAAATCGGATAAGAATTGCGTCATCTAGAGGCTCAAGAAGTCAAGGCCCAAGATCGGTTTATGTGGCACCTATATCAGGTTATGGACCGATTTAAAACATACTCAACATAGTTGTTGGAAGTCATAAAAAAACATCTCGTGCAAAATTTCAGCTAAATCGGATAAGAACTACGCCCTCTAGTGGCTCAAGAAGTCAAGACCCCAGATCGGTTTATATGGCAGCTATATCAGGTTATGGACCGATTTGAACCATTCTCATCACAGTTGTTGAAAGTCATAGTAAAACACCTCATGCAAAATTTCGGCCAAATCGGATAAGAATTGCGCCCTCTAAAGGCTCAAGAAATCAAGACCAAAGATCGGTTTATATGACAGCTATATCTAAACGTGGACCGATATAGTCCATTTACAATCCCAACCGACCTACACTAATAAGAAGTATTTCTGCAAAATTTCAAGCGGTTAGCTTTACTCCTTCGAAAGTTAGCGTGCTTTCGACATACACACGGAAGGACGGACAGACGGACGGACATGGCTAGTTAGACCCTTTATCGTTAGATCGGTCTATATGACAGCTATATCTGAATATACTCCGATCTGAACCATATTTGTGTAGGATGTTAGGAGGCTTAAAACTGCGCACTATTCCAAATTTCAGCGAAATCGGATAAAACATAAAGCTCTTAGGGCCTTCAGACCCTTTATCGGGGGATCGGTCTATATGGCAGCTATATCTAAATATGGACCGATCTAATCCATATTTAGGTCAGATGTCGGTAGGCTTAAAATAACCTACTGATGCGTTTTCAGCGAAATCGGGTTATAAATAAAGCTTTTATGGTCTTCAGACCCTTTATCGGGAGATCGGTCTAGATGGCAGCTGTATCTTAATATAGTCAGATCTGAATAATATTTGGGTCATTTGTTGGGAAGCCTTAACCTACTCACTTTTACAAATTTGAGCAAAAGCGGATGAAAAATAAAGTTTTTATGGGTTAAAGTTTTATCGGACAATTCGTTTATATAGCAGTTTAACTTAACCAGCATGCGAGACGTATCTGTGCCAAATTTCAGCTCAATATCTTAATTTTTGAAGGCTCTAGAGTGATTACAACAGTCGGACGGACAGACACGCGGACATCGTTAAATCGTTTTAGAATTTTACGACGATCCGAAATATATACACTTTATTGAGTCAGAAATTGATATTTCGATTTGTTGCAAACGGAATGACTCTATATCCTACGGTGGTGGGTTTAATAAATGTGTTTTAAAAGACGATCCATAGTCCCAACATCACTAAACTTTTTCTTAAATTTTGTATTGTCCAAAAAATTTAATCAAAATCTTGATTTCGTCATAAAACTATGTTCCAAACTTTCCTTTGAGTAATTCTTTCTGCTATTCAATTATTCCACATTGAACCTTAATTTTCCGATCAACATAGATTTAACTCCCCTATTGTCTTTATAAGTCTATGCATGCACTTGGACGATTCTTGGTGTCTTCACTCAAATTCCTTACATTTCGTTCCCATATCGAAGTCAATGGTTGGTCCCCCAAAAACTTGAATCCACTTTTAAATCTCAGAATTATCATTTGCTATTAAATATTTTTCATTTGAGACCCGTATTGTCAGAATAGGTCTACATGATTGCTCAGTGGGGATTTGGGGCGGGCGCTCCTCTCAATTATTTCATCTCCAAATTTGGATCATGAGCTATTAAATATTTTTCATTTGAGACCCATTTTGTCAGAATAGGTCTACATGTCTGCTCAGTGGGAATTTGGGACGGGCGCTCCTCTCAATAATTTTACCTCCAAATTTGGATGCCAGTTTTGATTCGTTGGCATACTAAAACGTCTCAAACAAACATTCGCTTAAACTGTTTCATCAATTTCTGGGATCCACTTTTAAATCTCAGATTTCTCATCTGCTATTAAATATTTTGCATTTGAGACCCATACTGTCAGAATAGGTCTACATGTCTGCTTAGTGGGAATTTGGGACGGGCGCTTCTCTCAATTATTTCATCTCCAAATATGAATCATCAGCTAATAAATGCTTTTCATTTGAGACCCATTTTGTCAGAATAGGTCTACATGTCTGCTCAGGAGGAATTTGGGGCGGGCGCTCCTCTCAATTATTTTACCTCCAAATTTGAATGGCAAATTTATGTCGTTGGTATACTAAAACGTCTCAAACAAACATTCGCTTAAACTGTTTCATCAATTTCTGGGATCCACTTTTAAATCTCAGATTTTTCATCTGCTATTAAATATTCTCCATTTGAGACCCATACTGTCAGAATAGGTCCACATGTCAGCTAAGTGGGAATTCGGGGCGGGCGCTTCTCTCAATTATAGCACCTCCAAATTCGGATGCGAAATTTGAATCATCAGCTATTAAATGTTTTTTCATTTGAGACCCATTTTGTCAGAATAGGTCTACATGTCTTCTCAGGGGGAATTTGGGGCGGGCGCTCCTCTCAATTATTTTACCTCGAAATTTGAAAGCCAGATTCGTGTCGTTGGTTTCAGCGATCTACCTAAAATAGAATACGGGAGAGGTTCCCTGCCCTTTAATTATGGAAAAATGAAATAATATTCCGAATTACTACTAAATTTCCAATGAACATTCCATTTAGGAACAGGGGATACGTCTCTCATATCAGTGAGTGCAGTCCCATTTAAGTTTTAAGCTCAGTGTAAATGACCATCTATGTTATGCCGAATACGAACGCCGTACCGCATAGCGACACCACTTGGCAGAGAAGTTTCAACATGGCGGGATTCCTCACAAATGTAGCCAGCATTAGGAAGAGGATATCCACCGCTGAAATTTTTTCTGATGTTCACGCCGTGATTTGAACCAAGGCGTTAGTAGTCATAGGCGGACATGCTAACCTCTGCGGCACGGTGGTCTCATCTTCATCGAATGAATTCCCATAAATCACTTTGGTTTCCACTAATGGTGGCCCATCTAGACGTTGGTCAATGTTTTGTGGACCAAGCAACAAAACTCGTCTTTTGAATGTGCTTCTAACTTCCAAAGGTCTAAATGTCGTCAGTGAAATGCGCTGTTTAAGTTTTTATGTGTAATTTGGCGATTGTGCAACTTTTGGTGGATTATGTCGTAATTTGATCTTTACAGAAAGCAAATCAGCAAAAGAATGCAGGTTTGTAGGAGCTCAGGAACTCAATTTGGGAGACCAGGTGTGGAGCATTATTTATCAGTAATTATTCCCTTATTTTTAGGTTTAGGTTCATTGGGTTACCCACCCGAAAGGTGAGTTCACTCAGAGGTCGATCCGACCCATTGTGACACCCTGGTAAGAAAAAGAAGAAAGTGAAAAGAAGAGACTAGGTGAAAAATATGATGATGAAATACCCTGCTGCTTCCTGCTCCGACCTGGAGAGGAGACTGGAAGATGACGAAATATGAAAATAAAATATAGGAAATATGGGAATTGAGGCACCGTAGCGCAGATGTTAGCATTTCCGCTTATGACGCTGAAATCCTGGATTCGATTTCTGGCGAAACTATCAGAAAAACTTTTCAGCGATGTTTTTCCCTTCCAAATGCTGGCTACATTTTTGAGGTATTATGCCATATGATATAGCAAAAAATTTGCTAGTCTAGAACCCGCAGGGACAGCCGGGGAAGGGGCGCCCGAAAAACACATGGATCCGCAGTCAGTACGAAAAGAGTGTTGGAACTGGAAGATGACGAGATATGAGTAGCAGTGGCCCGACTGAGGAACACCAAGGCAGCAGGAGCCGACGGGTTACACTCTGAACTATTTAATACCTTAGGCTACACGCTGATAAGGTGTATGCATCAGTTTGTCTGCGCAATCTGGCTACTACGCATACCCGATGAATGAAAACTCAGCATACTATGTCCCGTACACAAGAAAGGTGACAAGACGTAATGTGCCAACTATCATATACAATATACTCTCGAGCGTACTGTGTGAAAGATTAAAACCTAAAGTAAATCGGTTTTTATCTGACCGATCTGTGATTTTGACTTCCTGAGCCTCAAGAAAGTCTAATTATTATCCGATTTGGCTGAAATTTTGTCCAACGGCTTCTTTTACGACCTCCAACATACGTGTCAAAAGTGGTCTGAATCGGTCTTAAGCCTGATACAGATCCCCTATAAACCGATCTCCCTATTTTACTTCTTGAGCCCCTAAAAGGCTCAATCAATTCTTATTGGATTTGGCTGAAACTTTAAACATATACTTCTACTGTGGTCTCCAACATTCAATTCAATTGGCAAAGCAATTCTTTTCTTTTATCCTTTGTTTATCTAAAAAGAGATACAGGCAAAGAACTCGACAAATGCGATTCATGGTCGAGGGTATATAAGATTCGGCCCGGCCCCGTTTTTACTTGTTGTATATCAACAAATTAAAAATCCCATTGAGTTTGTTAGCGATATAAGATGTCCATGGAAGAAATTATCCAGCAGCTTCGCCATGGCATTCAAAATTTGCGGGGCAGTAATCCATTGTGAGCTTTAAAAATCTCCATTATCTATTGGGTTGCCCAAAAAGTAATTGCGGATTTTTTAAAAGAAAGTAAATGCATTTTTAATAAAACTTAGAATGAACTTTAATCAAATATACTTTTTTTACACTTTTTTTCTAAAGCAAGCTAAAATTAACAGCTGATAACTGACAGAAGAAAGAATGCAATTACAGAGTCACAAGCTGTGAAAAAATTTGTCAACGCTGACTATATGAAAAATCCGCAATTACTTTTTGGGCAACCCAATAGATACAAAGTGGTGTCTTTAGTTCTAATAAATGAAATCACTGACTTTTGCTAGATGATAATTCATTCGAGTAAATATTTAATCTAAACGTAATCTATGATGACAAGAAATCATGCATATGATCTCATACCCGTCAGAGATAAAAGTAAAATTTTGGAATAATTTTTGGCTACATTTAATTTTCATCTCAAATAGATTTTGGTTAGATGGAAAGCTTGAAGGAGTTCTTTTTAAGAAAATTTCAAATTAGATTTGATTAGCTAAAGCATGTTGAAAAAATTTAGATTTAGATTTTTTTTTTTTGTCAAAAATTAACCTACAACCTACAAAGATGTTGATGAAGAATACATGGCATATCAGAAATCATGATCCACCAAACCAGTTAAAGTGTTTTGAATAATAACACACACTTGCTCAAGTTTTATAAGTTCTTTGCTAAACTATTCTTTAAATTGAACGCATTGAATACGATCTCGACCTAGAAGATATTCGAAAAATCACCAAAAGATGTTAAAGATCAAAATAAAAGAGCCCAAACAGACAAATTATTTTTTATAAAAAAAAAAATCATTAAAAATGGTTGAATTATTTTATATTTCTTATTTTTCTATATTTTGTTATTTTCTAATAATATTCCCTTATCCCAATTTATTCCTGATATCATATTTTCCTTTTTAACTTCCCTACCCCCTCTCTCTCACTTGTCTTTGTAAAAGAAAACCTCAAACAATATTCTATTAAATTTTGCAATTTCAATTTGAATTTAAAATTTCTTTTGGTTTCATATCATTTTTGTTCTTTTTTTTCATTCTTTTTAATTTCTTATTAAGAAATTCCCACATTAGAAAACAAGACAGCAGGATAAAATATCAAAAACAAAAAAAAAGTAACAAAAAAAAATTCTAATGAAAGTTATGAAGGAGAAATGAAGAAGAAGAAGAAATGAATACCAGCAACAACAGCAACACCATTCAAAAGACATACAATATTCATTTCTTCGAAAGTCATCTCAAAACAGCAGCAGCAGTGGATGGCTAGAGGTGGTGGGGGAACTGAAGCTGCAGAACAAGAAGAAGTTCTTCATTAAATTGGAATTTCATGAATAACTAATAAATTAAATTCCAATAAAACATTCGTTCACACAAACACACACACCCACACATTTGCAGCATTCATTCTCGGGCACCAGCACAATGGCACAATGCTGCACATCATCCGAGCTCCTATGGAATAGGATAAGACAAGACAAGGACGCTCCAAGGAGCAGCAGCAACACCATCGTTTGAGGCAGTATTGCCGAGTGAGAATGGTGGCAAAATAGCATTTTTAAATTTGATAAAAAAAATTAAACAGGACAATGGAGAAAGCTCTTAGCTTTGGTGCCCAACTAACTGGGGAAACTGGATGGAGAGCTGGGCAAAAGTGCACTGTGAAAAAAAAAAAATAATTTAAAAATCATAAAACAAAAATATTAAACAAATTTAATTTTATATATAAAATTGAATTTGTGTTTGTTTGTTTGTTTGTCGGTTTGTTCCGTATAGACTTAAAAGCGGCTGAACCGAAACGGCTACTTTGAAATTTTCACTGATTATGTAGGTTGGTCTGGAAGGAAATATGGGCTATAAAATTTTTTTATATCGAAGGGGGGGCGGACCCTCCCCCTTACTCCAAAAGTACTATCTAAAAATAAAAGTAGACCGATCGGGACAGTATGTCACTCAAATGAAAGATATTCAGGAATAGAGTACGAATTTCATATTAAAAGTCGGATCCAAGTAACTGGGGGACCGCCCCAACCCCAAAACCCCCTAAAATTGATTTTTTTTGGACAATCATGACTCAATATGGGACTCAAATGAAAGGTATTCGGGAATAGATGGCGAATATGGTCAGAAAGGAGAAATAGGCTTTATAGTTTGTCGATTTCGGAAGGGGGCGGACCCTCCCCCATTACCCAAAAAAAAAACACCCAAAATCAAAAGTAGACCGATCGGGACAATATAGGTATCAAATGAAAGGTAAATTAAAATTGCGTCTAAGTACCCATCGGGCCGCCGCAACCCCAAAATTCCCCCAAACAGACATATTGAACGTTCATGCAAATGAAAGATATTCGGGAGTAGATTACGAATCTGGCATACAAAATCAGATTGAAGTATAGGGGGTCACCCTACCCCCCAAAAAACCCCTTAAAAGGGCATATGACCCACCATGACTATATGGGACTCGGATTTTTTGTTTGTTCCGTAGAATAAACAAGTAAAAGCGTGCTAATTTGGGCCGGGCCGCATCTTATATTCCCTCCACCATGGATCGTATTGTCGAGTTCTTTTCCCGGCATCTCTTCTTAGGTAAAAGAGGAAATAAGAAAAGATTTGCTCTGCTATTAGAGCGATATGAGGATATGGTCCGGTTTGAATCACAATTAAAATGTGTGTTGGAGTCCTGTATAAAATGTCAGCTAATACGAATAAGAATTGCGCCCTTAGGGGGCTCAAGAAGTGAAGAAGAGAGATCGATTTATATGGGAGCTGTATCAGGCTATAGACCGATTCAGACCATAATAAACCCATATATTGATGGTCATGAGGGGATCCGTCGTACAAAATTTCAGGCAAATCGAATAATAATTGCGACCTCTAGAGGCTCAAGAAGTCAAAACCCCAGATCGGTTTATATGGGAGCTATATCAGGTTATGAACCGATTTGAACTATTCTTAACACAGTTGTTGGAAGTCATAACAAAATACCTCATGCAAAATTTCAGGCAAATCGGATAATAATTGCGACCTCTAGAGGCTCAAGAAGTCAAGATCCCAGATCGGTTTATATGGCAGCTATATCAGGTTATGAACCGATTTGAACCTTATTTGACATAGTTGTTGAAAGTAAAAATAAAATACGTCATGCTAGATTTCAGCCAAATCGGTTAAGAATTGCGCCCTTTAGAAGCTCAAGAAGTCAAAATCCCAGATCGGTTTATATGGCAGCTATATCAGGTTATGAACCGATTTGAACCTTAGTTGACACAGTTGTTGAAAGTAAAAATAAAATACGTCGTGCTAGATTTCAGCCAAATCGGATAGGAATTGCGCCCTTTAGAAGCTCAAGAAGTCAAGACCCAAGATCGGTTTATATGACAGCTATATCAGGTTATGGACCGATTTGACTCATACTTGGCACAGTTGTTGGACATCGTAACAAAACACGTCGTACAAAATTTCATACGAAGCGGATAAGAATTGCGAACTCTAGAGGGTCAAGAAGTCAAGACCCAAGATCGGTTTATATGGCAGCTATATCAAAACATTGACCGATTTGAACCATTCTTGGCACAGTTGTTGGAAGTGATACCTAAACATCACATGCTAAATTTCAGTCAAATCGGACGAAAATTGCGCCCTCTAGAGGTTCAAGATGAGAATTGCGCCCTCTAGAGGCTCAAAGTGAGAATTGCGCCCTCTAGAGGCTCAAGAAGTCAAGATCCCAGATCGATTTATATGTCAGCTATATCAGGTTATGGACCGATTTATGCCATACTTAGCAATGTTATTGGAAGTCATAACAATACACCTTATGCTAAATGTCAGCCAAATCGGATGAGAATTACGCGTTCTATTGGCTTAAGAAGTCAAGATCCAAGATCGGTTTATATGACAGCTATATCAAAACATGGACCGATATGGCCCATTTACAATCCCAACCGACCTACACTAATAAGAAGTATTTGTGCAAAATTTCAAGCGTCTAGCTTTACTCCTTCGAAAGTTAGCGTGCTTTCGACAGACAGACGGACGGACGGACAGACAGATGGACGGACAGACAGACGGACAGACGGACGGACAGACAGACGGATGGACCTGGCTAGTTCGACTTAAAATGTCGTGACGATCAAGAATATATATACTTTATGGGATCTTAAACGAATATTTCGAGGAGTTACAAACAGAATGACGAAATTAGTATACCCCCATCCTATGGTGGAGGGTATAAAAACATGATTAATTACTTAAAACTGAAAAGTCGTCAATATTTTTACATTTCATTCGTGGTCAGTATTTTACATTAAATATACGGAATTTTTTATTTTTTTTAAATTTTTTTATGAGGTCCAGCCTATCAACAAAAAATTGTTGTTAGATGTTATGATCCCTAATAAGATTTTTTTTTTTATTTGCATTAAATGTTTAGTCGTAAAATAGAGAATTATCATAAAACGCAAAAATTTCTAAGTATGTAGGCAACACTTCTTTTACAAATTTTGATTATACTAAACAATAAAACGAATTTTGTAATCCTTAGAGAAGAATCAGCCAAGCAACATAAATGAAACGATTTGTACACCATTAGCTTTCCATATATTGGGTTGCCCAAAAAGTAATTGCGGATTTTTTAAAAGAAAGTAAATGTATTTTTAATAAAACTTAGAATGAACTTTAATCAAATATACTTTTTTTACACTTTTTTTCTAAAGCAAGCTAAAAATAACAGCTGATAACTGACAGAAGAAAGAATGCAATTACAGAGTCACAAGCCGTTGAAAAAACTTGTCAACGCCGACTATATGAAAAATCCGCAATTACTTTTTGGGCACCCAATATATAAATAAAAAAATCCTTAACATTTTTTTGTCTTACGCAATCTACGCTTAAAAATGCTAAGGAATTTTTGTTTTATTTTTTTTTTTTTTTGAAAACAGCTAATATATGACGATTTTATGTTTGTCCTTTCTTACCGGACGGACGTGTTTCTGGTTGCTGCGACAAAAACAAACATACATCACTGTTGGAGGCGTTTTGTTGTAAGTGGATGGTTGTTGTATTGGAGCTGGATTCCTCAGGAACACCCCTTCACTCAATTATAGACGTAAACGGCGGTGAGTGACACGCAATTTACAAATTAACTTCGTTTTAAATTAAGCCCAAAGGCAATAAATTAATAAAAAATCCACTGGAAGGAACAACAGAGACAAATATCACGGTCTGTCAGCAGTATACTTTGTCAATAAATTTGACGGTATCAGCTGTTCTCTTCTACCCAAATACTGGCTACGAGTTGCATTTACCCAACACCTTATTTAACAGGGTTGCATCTGAAAGTAGTTGTCGAGATCTATATCGGTTGGATAATGTAGTATAAATGGTGTGTGTCCTTGCTATACACTAGTACTGAATTATCGACGTGAGTCACCCGGTGTTAGATCAAATACACTATGAATACAGGGTCATTAACCCCCCGCAACAGCATTGGCTCTTTCCGCTTGAACAAATTACAAGAACTAGAAAAGATAAACGCCGAACTGTCTGAAAGGAATGAAAGATATGAAAGGCTTTGTGGTCAACTCCAAAGAGATGTTGAATCTTTAAAGTTCAAACTCAACAAGCAAACTGAATCATTTGAGACAGATGAAGAAGAGCTCCAACAAGAAATAGGTCGTTTTGATTCTCAACCTCCAAATTCTTCCGAAAACTGCAACAGTGCAGTAGCATCGCCCTACGAATGGCAAACAGTCAGACGAAACAAGCGAGCAAACGAAAGCCCAGAGCATGTTATTAATAATAACACCAAAAAACAAGCCACTACCCAAAAATATTGGTTGAGTAAGACTCCTCAAACTGCCAACCAATATGCGGATCTGGATAATGACGACGGGTCTCAACCCAACTCTAATCCGCCTCAAATTCTTTACAAACCTCCGCCTATATTTGTTGAGAAGGTTGCTAACATACAACCTTTAATATCCATGCTAAAACAAACTGTTCCAAACCAATTTGAAATAAAAACCCTGCGAAATGAACAGGTCAAGATAATGCCAAAAGACCACGAAACTTATAAAAAAATTATTGGTGAACTAGAAAAGAAAAACACTGAGTTCTTTACTTACAAACCAAAATCTGAAAGGGGATTTAAAGTAATCTTGCGAAATATGCACTCAACAGCAAATATAGACGACTTGAAAAACGAGCTCTCCCAACTTGGACATGAAGTCAAAAATATATGGAATATAAGAAGTCGTTATACAAAGGTTCCGCTTCCTCTGTTTGAGGTCGAATTGAGCACCAAGCCCAACAATAAAGATATATATTCCGTAACAAAACTTATGTCATGCGTTATTAGATTTGAGCCTCCGCGTCCTAAGAAAATAGTCCCTCAATGCTCAAACTGTCAACAATACGGCCATACAAAGTCATATTGCAAGAAAAAATCAGTCTGCATTAAGTGTGCTGGACACCATGAATCAAAATCATGCGAACGCAAAAACTGGGCAGACGAGGTAAAGTGCGCCTTATGTAATGGTAATCACCCAGCAAATTATAAAGGATGTTCAATTTATAAGCAAATTTACTCCCAACATTACCCCTCTCTTAGAAACACGAGAGAGAGTCAACAGCCTGAAACCCGAACTTTGACGACGAACCCCACATATTCAAGCGCTGCTAGAAGAACAGATTTTCCGCAAACCTCACAACAAAACACCCAAATTCAGCCACAAAATCTTCAAACGGATCGAAGTCCGCAAGTATCCGAAATACATGAAATGTTAAGCAATTTAGGAACACTTATGCAGCAGATGACAAGCCTTCTTATGAGTCTAACTTCAAAATTAACACAAATCTAATAATGAACTTTCTTAATATAGTGTTCTGGAATGCCAACGGTCTGGCACAACATACCTTAGAAGTGAAAAACTTTTTGTCTTCTAATCAAATAGACATACTTCTTGTGTCAGAGACACATTTTACCAGCAAGCATCACTTTTGTATCCCCCAATACGATTTTTACCACGTTATGCACCCATCTGGAATGGCACGTGGTGGTTCAGGAATCTTGATAAAGCAATCCATTAAGCATCACCAAGGAACCCACTACAGCTCCGATATAATTCAGGCAACAAACATCATAGTAGAAAGCATGCAAGGACCTTTAACAGTGTCATCAATCTATAGTCCACCAAAACATACCATCAAAAAAGAAAATTATATTAATTTCTTTAAGACATTAGGAAGCAAATTCATAGCTTGTGGAGACTACAATGCCAAGCACACAATATGGGGATCACGTCTTAATACGCCGAAAGGCCGACAGTTATACTGGGCTATAAAAGAACTTAATCTTCGGGTTATTTCACCATATTCTCCAACATATTGGCCGTCAGATCTGAATAAAACCCCAGATCTTATAGATTTCTGCGTTTCCAAAGGGATTTCGGCTGGCTCCGAAAAATGTTTTTCAAGCCACGATCTGTCTTCTGATCACACACCAGTCTTTCTATCATTGCACGCACAGCATATACCCCAAGATCAAAAATGTAAACTTCACAATAATAAGACTAACTGGCATTATTTTCGTTACCTAGTCAGCAAAACATTACATCAAAATTTACCTTTAAAATCAGATCAAGACATTTCTTACGCCGTAGACCACCTAGTGCAAACTATACAGAGCGCTTCATGGAACTCTACACCCAAGAAAAGTTTCATAGAATCATACAAATACCCTGCCTTTATACAGAGAAAAGTTAAAGAAAAGCGCAAGGCGAAAAAACGTTGGCAAAAAACAAAATCACCAGAGAACAAACGAAAACTTAATAAAGCAACTGCAGATTTGCAAAAGTTATTAAAATGCGTAGATAATAACCATATTGAACAAGAAATCCAAAATCTTGGGCCAACAAAGTCAACAGACTATTCTCTATGGAAAATCACGAAAAAACTCAAAAATGAGCCAAAAATCAATTACCCAATTCGAAAGTCTGGTAACTCGTGGACAAAAAGCAACTTAGAAAAAGCCTACACATTTGCCAATCATTTATACGATGTTTTCACCCCAAATAGCTCGGAAGAACCGCCCAAATGCTTGGAAACTTTCTTAAATGAACCTCATCAGCTTGACCTGCCAATAAAGAAAATTTCAAAAGCCGAAGTCTCACATGCAATAAAGATTCTAAAACCTGGTAAGGCTCCTGGCTATGACTTAATAACCCCTAAAATACTCAAAGAACTCCCTAAAGAAGGTACTGACTTCATTACGTTCATATTCAATGCCTGTTTAAAGCGCTGCTTCATTCCGCCCCAATGGAAAGTTGCCCAAGTCACAATGATCCAGAAAACTGGAAAACCATCCGATCAAGTCAAATCATATCGACCAATAAGCCTACTGCCAATAATTTCAAAGGTATTCGAATCTCTATTTCTTAAGAGACTAATGCCAATAATTGAGGAAAATAACTTGATACCAAATCATCAATTCGGATTTAGAAAGAATCACGGGACTACTGAACAAATCCACAGATTAGTGGAAACCATAAATTCTGCATTTGAATCAAAGCAGTACTGTACTTCCGCATTTTTAGACATCTCGCAAGCCTTTGACAAGGTATGGCATGAGGGTCTTCTCTACAAGGCAAGGAAACTTCTTCCAATAAATTACTATCTATTAATTAAATCATATATTCAAAAAAGAATGTTCTTCGTCCAAGAGGCCGATGAAATGAGTGATTTAAAATCTGTCAGAGCTGGGGTACCACAGGGGAGTGTGATGGGCCCAATCTTATATATCTTGTTCACATCTGATCTACCACAGACAGAGAACGCAGTGGTGGGTACATTCGCTGATGACACCGCTGTGCTAGCTGTTAATAAAAATCCACAAATAGCAAGCAATATGCTTCAAACCTACCTAAATACTTTGTGCGAGTGGCTGAAACACTGGCGTATAAAACCAAATGAAACTAAGTCTATACACGTAACATTCACACTTAACCACGGAAACTGCCCTATAGTTCAAATGAATGAAGTCCAACTCCCGCAGGCGAATGAGGCGAAATATCTGGGACTATACTTGGACAAGAAACTAACTTGGAAAACGCACATAAAAATAAAAAGAAAAGCTTGTGATATACAACTACAAAAAATGAATTTTCTGATTGGACCAAATTCCAAGTTATCCTTAGAAAATAAGATACTTATATACAAATGCATTATAAAACCAATCTGGACATACGGTATCCAGCTATGGGGAACCGCTTCACATACAACAATCAAACTACTACAGCAACTACAATCAAAAACATTACGCAAAATTGCAGGTGCACCATACTACATAACTAATAAGCGACTACACGAGGAATTAAATATAAAAACTGTCCAGGAAGAAGTATTGTCACAACTCCAAAATTATAAATTGAGAATTCAACAACATCCAAACCCACTAGCAACAAACCTGATGAGGAACACTGAAACATTTAAGCGGCTCAAAAGAAAAGCACCGCAAGACCTACTGTAAATTTTTAACTCCACTTTAATGATGCATAAATAAATTTTATACGTGGGCCAACCACTGGGTTGGCACCATTAGTAATTATAATATACAAAATAATGTCGATAATAATGTAAATATCTATACTAAGATAGAAAGCATTAATAAAAATGAATTAAAAAAAAAAAAAAAAATGTTTGCCTCTAAAAGTAGTCAAAATATTTGTACAAAATGCGAATGTCTCATTCGCTTGTAGTTTATATGATTAAATCGTAAAAACAACTATAAAAACTTTTAATTTCCTAAAACATTGCAATATAACTAGGAATTCAAAGAATCATAAGTAGCGAGACATCACAAAATCTGGTAAATACTCAAGGAGGGCGAACATAAAATACGCTATTCCATAAAAAATATAGTATAAACAAAAAACAAAAAAAAAGTATTTATTTATTTGAAAAAAAAAATAAATAAAAAAAGAATTATTGGATAAAAATTGGACAAGAAAATCACGGTAAGTTCTTTCGCCGCAATTCAAATCAATTATTTGAAACACAGTTAAAAATTGGGCCATAAATTATTCTAGAATTAAGGTCTGGTTTTATGTGATGTTGTGGACAGATTCGGTCTATATTGGGCATAAATGACATGCTAACTTTTGTGGCACTTACGAAAAAATTAAAACATTTTCAGAGATCGGACAAAATTTGGGGCTATTACAGCCTTAAAAGGCCATATCGGACAAAAGATATACATGGGTTCTTTTTTTATTTTTTTTTTTTTGTAGATAACAAATTGCGGCCTGTACACCTCATGCAAGATTTTATAAAGATCGGACCAAAATTTTGGCTTTTACAGACTTAAAAGACTATATTTATATGGTATTTTTCTAAATTTTTAGAAAATATTTTTTTGTTGTTGAAATTGCGCTTAGCTTAAACCGATGGGGTTTTCTTTCTATTAAGAATGGAAATGCATAACAATGAAAACCCGCTAAAAAGTTTAGGAAAAATGTTGTGTGGAAAATGCCTTGGACCGGTTACAGTGATCGTGAATTCAGCCTTACCAATGACCTCATCAGATTGTTTTGACACTAAAAGATAACATCCTTCCCCATGCCCATTAATGAATATTTCGAGATGCTACAAACGGAATGACTAATGATGACGGATAGACGGAATGATTAGTATACCCCCATCCTATGGTTAAGGGTATGCAAAATGCAAATTTTGCCCATGAACATTTCACTAAGGAACAGGGGCAAACTTCTCACATACCAATGAGTGCAGTCCGATTCAAGTTTGAGCTCAATGATAAGGGGCCTCCTATTTATAGCCAAGTCCGAACGGTGTGTTGCAGTGCTACACCTCTTTGGAGAGAAGTTTTACATGGCGTAGTACCTCACAAAGGTTGGCAGCATTAGGAGGGGAAAACCACCGCTGAAAATTTTTTCAGATGGTCTCGCCAGGATTCGAACCCAGGCGGTCAGCGGCATAAGCGGACATGCTATCCTCTGTGCTACGGTGTTTAAGGGTATATAAACTCTAATAAACTAATTACAAGTAAAGACATGCTATGTTCGGCTTGGCCGAATCTTGGTAACCCACCACCATGAATTCTACATAAAATTTACACAAATTAACTTAACTGTAGGGCACTTTTCGACCCAAATGTCTGACAAATCAAACAAAATGTAGTGGCTTTAGGGACCGAAATCTAATTGAAGCACCATTTTATATGGGAGCTATATCCAAATATGAGCCAGTATGTCTCACTTGCAATCCTCAACGATCTACATCAGTAAGAAGTATCATTGGAAAATTCGGCGTTAATGATTAAGCTCTTGGAGACACCACGCTATGATACTTCTTATTGATGTAGGTCGTTGGGGATTATAATTGGGCCATATCAGATCAGATTTGGATATAGTCGCCACATAAACCGATCACCAGATTTGGCTACTTGAGCCTCTAGAAGTCCCAATGTTTGTCCGATTTGCACGGAGTGATTTTTAATACCTGCCTCAATTGTAATCCGATTTGGCTGGAATTTCGCAATTAGTGTTTTTTTTAAGACCTCCAACATTTGTGGCAAGAATGGTCGAAATCCGTTCTTAAACTGATATAACTCCCATATAAACCGATCTCGTGACTTGACATCTTGAGCCTATAGAAGCTCCATTTTTGTTCGACTTTAATACAATTTTGCAGGAAATTTTTTAACATACGATGTAAGTATGGTCTAAATCGATTAATAACCTGGTATACCTCCCCATAATAAGCGTAGAAAGGCCTCTGGGGGTTGGCTCTCTTTCTTATCGCCTTAATGGCTAACTTAATCTCCGTTAAATTTGCAGAATCGTAGATCTGGCATGAATAATTTTCCATATGCACTCTGTGTTTAGTAGGCCATCGTAGCGCAGAGGTTAGCATGTCCGCCTATGACGCTGAACACCTGGGTTCGAATCCTGGATCATAAAAAAATTTTTGCTCTCTCACATTAAAGATGTAAGCCTAAAATAAAAAAAACTTAATTTAAAAATTCCAACTTTTTAGGGAAACGTTTACTTTGTTAAAACAAATTTTACTCAATATAAGGAATTTTTCCTTAAATGGTAGTAAAATATATCCTTAACTTTAAACAATTTTTTTGTCATTTACAGGAAACATTTCCTTCGCTGAAAGATTTTTTACTTTACTTTAAGAATTTTTATCTTAACTGTAAAACAATAAATCCTTAACATTAAATGAAAGTCCAAATATCATTAAGTAAAGAAATTCGATTTAGGTAAAGGAAAACATTGATACTCAGCTAAAGGAATCGAACTAAAATGCCTTAGATTTATTTAAATTTTCAAAGAAAAAACATTACGTTTAAGAATAAAATGAGATAATTCGGAGTCATTGTGAAGTAAAGTGACTTTAATTTAAAGATAACATCCTTATTTTGAAGTCTAGCTTCTTGGGCTTGAAATCATCATCGTACTTCGATTCGGCACGGTATAGCTCCACACAGGTTGGAAATTTGAGGTCTGTTCTGTGTGGTGTTCATTGCTGTCGGGAGAAGCTTAGCTGCGAGCTACAGGGCGCGTCCACAGGTAGTGGATAGTGGAAGGCTCCATACGGAGTAGCTGCAATGGCAGTCGCGGACAATTTACGGGATCGAGCGAAGAGTCTCAGTGAGAGACCGGGCGGCACCATCTCTTACACAAATACTGAGGGCCTATGATGGATCCTTTGGATTGGAACGAGCTTGGTAAGGATCGCCACCTCCATATGGAAATGTGGTTACAACAACAACACCAACAACCATACTTCGATTAAGGAAAAAAATCCGAAATTTTTAGTAAGCCTTTTTTGCGGGAATATGACCAAATTTGGTCGTTGTTCTCATAATAGTGGGGCATTGTTATGAATGGCCTCTTATAAGAATAGTTCAACAGGGAGGTTGGTCTATATTGAGGTATATTCCAAATTTCCAAACATTCTAAACTTTTCAGTGTGCTTGCAGCTAAATTTTCCCCACAAAAAACTGCACTCTAAGGAAATTTTGAATGAAATGAGGAGAACAGGGAGCATGAGTGAAGTTAAGCAAAGAAAAAACTAATCAAATGAAGGAAGAACTAGCAAGAAAAAAAAGCAAGACATGAAGCATTCTTAAGTTTATGGAAAAAAAAAGTGGGAGGAGTGTTGCAGTTGCAACAAGAGCAACAACAGCGACCTGAACATCTCAAGAAACTAACGGGAAAAAACACACAAACTTTGTTTTTTCTGTTTTTATTTTTTTTTTTTTTTTGCAGATGGCGCAAGAAAATTCGTTTTCTTCTGGTGGCTCAAAATGAAACACCACCATCACAATAAGGCAGAATGATGAAAAAATGCATTTGGAAAACTTCCAATCCCAGGTTTTGCAGTAGTCACTGGTGGAGATGTGGCTGTATGGTACACTTGCAGTTGTTGCTGCTGCAGTGATGATGGTGGTGGTGGTGGTGATGGTGTATGCATGAGCATACCTTTGAAGAAAAGACTACAAATTTTCCTTTTCTCATGCGCGACAATGAATTTTCTTTGTCAGTTGTTGTTGTGTATGGTGGCCTCCAACTGTCTTGGCTTCTGATGCTACTGATGATGACAATGATGCGTTTTACTCATGGTGGCCATTTTGCTACCAAAAAAAAAAAAGTAAAAATAAACTATAAATGAGGAAAATTGACTAGCCTTTGAGTTTAAAAAAAGGGAAAATTTTCCTTTTTTGAAGTATGTTTGCCTTGCTAATATGATTTACTTTTTGCTGTACTCCTCTCTCAGCTTTCACCAAACGGCCAGGACAACAACGATTTGTAAGGGTTTTGGTTTTTTTTGTTGTTCTTGGGCACCAACCAGAAGCATTAATGGCATATCGGCGTCGCATATGAGCAGGCAATGAATGGGGTAACAACGAGATTGTGGCCGTGGCGGCTCACTCGCTGACGATACGTACAAAGATGGTGATGATGATGTTGATGATATTCCTCCTCCCATAAATGTCTAGAGAAACAACGGCGACAGCAGCAGCAACAGCAGCCGCTTGCCACCAACAACAACAAAGTTCAGATGATTTTGTTCGTTGGATGGATGAGAATGAAATGTTCAAGCCCCAAAAGATAGACAGACGACAACGACAGCGACACATATCGCACACACAACCAATGCCTTGGTATGCTTCTCCCAAGCAGTCGGCAACAATAGCAACAACATTCACATAGTGATTGTTGCGAGTAGCAAGTATGGATGGATGGATGGATGGATGGATAGATGGGTATTATGGATGACGACGACGTTAACAAAGGCAGAAGAGCAGCAGCATAAAGAGCTCCAACAACGAAACCATCATGACTGACTACCAATGTGTATGGTTTGTGTGTGTATGAGCGAGCGACAAACGACTACTACTACGGCAACAACAACAACAACAACTACAACAGCCACAACGACAACGAATGAAGGAGTGTACATGACAATTCATCTCTTTCTTATAAACGCAATTTATCAAATGGGAAACGACGAAAGCGACAGCAAAGATGAAGACGACGACAAGATATACAACTCGAACCAAAACACACACACACACACACATACACACAACTACAGCAAATCCCCCATTCACAAGGCCCCCCCAATTCGTATGCTCACTCTCGAGAGCACTCACACACTCAGTTGCCCCCCAACAAAAGAAAAATTCACCACCCAACACTCATTCGCACTCGCACACACACACACACACACTCTCACAATCTGTATTCAGTTTGGAGCACTTGCTCCTCTTCTTGGGCTTGAGATTCAGTCTTCCTCTTCTTTGTTGCCCCTAAGTCGTTGTTGTTGAGACCAAATACTCTCCACCATTTGGTAAACGATATATGTGTGGGGAAGAAACTTTTGCCCATCTCCATCCTAGCAGGCTGAAAGATATCCTTCATGAGTTGACGTCAACGTCAACTCGTGCTCAATTCAACTCTAAGCAATAGCATCAGCAACAAAGGCAAGCAGGCAGGCAGGCAGGCAGCCAGCCATCAAGAGCAGCAACCAAACAACGGCAACAGCAGCAAAATGCACCACCTCTCTGCCAATGAATTGCTTTGGTAGTTGGTGGGGGCATCATCACACTGCTTTCAAGTAAAAGAGTAAAATTTTTTGGGTGCAATGAAAGGAATTGTTGTACAGGATGTTTAGAGTTGCCATCTTCAGATGGTTAAACCAAAATAAATGAAGGAGTTCAATGGCAGGAGGGCTAGTTCCATGGAGAAATGAAACTGGGAGGCCATGTCCGCCTATGACGCTGAACGCCTGGGTTCGAATCCTGGCGAGACCATCAGAAAAAAATTTCAGCGGTGGTTTTCCCCTTCGTAATGCTCGCAACATTTGGAAGGTACTATGCCATATAAAACTTCTATTCAAAGAGGTGTCGCACTGCGGCACGCCGTTCGGACTCGGCTATAAAAAGGAGGCCCCTTATCATTGGGCTTAAAACTTGAAACGGACTGCACTCATTGATATGTGAGAAGTTTGACCCTGTTCCTTAGTGGAATGTTCATGGGCAAAATTTTCAAAAATACAAAAGAGTGTGGTAGGGACTAATATCAGGGACCAATGTCAGGGATCTATACCAGAGGCTGTTAACAACAGTGGAATTTTAAAAAATTTTCTCATCGATTTCGTAGACATTATAGCTTGAGTTTTCAAAGATTTGGTACAGAAAAAAATTTTTTTATTTCCTTAAATCAACACAGGAACAAGAATATGCGTTCGGTTTTTGGCTCTTATGCCCAAGGAACCTCCAAAATGACCAATCCTTAGGTTAGGTTGAAAAGAGGGTGCGCATATTAATCCGTCCCATGCCACTATGGACATACATCTAAGCAGTAATCTTGCAGTGCGCTCTAAATACTAAAAGTAACCTCGAAAAAGGAAATCTACGTTAGGAATTCCGTGCTACTTACAAAATCCTTAATTATTTGCCATACCACTCCCCAAAGTTGATTCATGTCTGGTATTGTGTGCTCACCTCCTCAATGACATAGGAAATGGTAAAACGTCTCATCATCTTCCCCACACGCACTACACATGACATCACATAAGTGAGCTCGTGGTCCTATATATCCATTTATGTTACCGAAAGCTGTACTAACGTCCTTTTTACTTCCTTTCCGGATCCGGTTCGCCCCATACGATTTTTGCTGTCCTACCGACCATTCCCCATGCGTGTTCGTTGACCACGCCCTTATCTCGGACTGCGTCGACCCGAAAGGCTTCGGCTTAATCAAGTTTATTGACGATAGTTCTTTGGCACTGAAGGTAGTGAACTGACACTGGTAGCTCTTTGCTATGACCATTCACCCAAAACAATGCGGATTGTGCCATTCTCAGAGAAGGCGTTAATCTCCTTCTTACACTGCAAGACTGTTCGTGACCTTACCGTCCTGGTTGTTATTGCTCTGATGGCCTGTTTAGAGACCGTAAAGATGTTCACCCGAGGACACCACCTCACGCACTCCGTGATCGCCTGAAGCTCAGTCTGCAGGATCGTATTATGGTCAGGTATTCGAAACAGATCTCTGTCCTTGGGTACTCAATGTAGACCCCCAGGCCCACTCTGTCCTCTAGCTTTGATCCATCCCTGTAACATGATACCAGAGTCCCGTCAGTCCAAGACTGTGCCGCTGGCAGCAGTGTCTCTAACTCGACCTCAAGTATCATCTCAGATATCCAATAGGAAACCTCTTTTAATCCACCCTGGATTTCCCTCACGGGGGACCATTTAGGTGAAGTGGAATATTAAAGCTACCCAGGGATGGCGTTGTTTTGGGATTTCCCTGGCAATTGATTTCCTGGGTACGACGCAATGTGGGATAAAAGGCCGATAAACATAGTGATTTGGTGTAGAATGGGGAGTGTAGGATGGTAGGCAGGGAGGACGGGTGAAGCGGTGGGACGATGGATGGATGAGCAATTAGTGGGCTGCATCGAGCTGAATCGGTGAGCTGAAGATGGTTGGACCATGAAGTCTTGGAGCTGGTCGAGTGGGTGTGTGTGAATTTCTGATGTTTTGAAAGTTTTAACCTAGTTGTCGATGTTAATGGCTGGACCATGAAGTTTCGGAGCTGGTCTTGAGGGGATGGATATGTTGATGGACGGGTAAAGCAAAATGACGATGTATGGATGAGCAATTAGTAGGCTGCATCGAGCTGCGTCGGTGAGCTAAAGATGGCTGGCCCATGGAGTCTTGGTGCTGGTCGAGTGGGTGTGTGTGAATTTCTGATGTTTTGAAAATTTTAACCTAGTTGTCGATGTTAATCCTCGTGACTAACATACTGTATACCGTGTGTGTGAATGTTTCGGTGGCACTTCTGTTTTGGCTCAGACTTGTGCTGAGTCATTTTGGGTTATGCCACCTAATTTCTGACTGTTTCTGAATAACTTGTTGGTACGGGATGGTGCTTGCATCATGCCATAAGGTGAACAGTGCGGAACTGTCTGGAGTTGAACTGGTAGTAGTTGGACTAGGTGGCCGAACCCGAGTCCTTATTCTGAAACCACGGAAGTCGGGAGCCCCTGGAGCTTTTGTAACAGCCTCACTATTGGTGAGGCCCCAGTTACAAGCAACGTGGTGGCTGTGGTTTAACACCTAAAATCGCAGGAAGAGCATTTTGATGCTCGGTGTGGAGTTGCATGTACTCAACCGGGTGCCGGTACCCATAGAACGGAAAGAGTTTTAGATAGTGCTCTGCTCCAAACCAAGGAGGGGAACATGTCGTGAAGTCCAGTTGGTATTCATACTAGCTTCGGATATGTATGGGGGCTTTGGTAGACGCATCGTTTTCACCCGGGGTTAAGAGCCCTGCAGGGTTATGTCATCGTGGCAGGTGCCTGTATAAAACACCATTAGGACGTGTCCCCTCGATTATACCACGATGGTATGACCTGCTCTATAGTAGCATGATTAGACCAATATTTACTTATGCCTCGGTAGCTTGGTGGACTGCAATAGAAAAACAGTGCAACATAAGTATAATACAGCAGGTTCAGAGAGCATGTTGTGATGGCATAGGTGAAGCGATGAGGACCACGCCCACTAGGGCACTTGAGACAATTCTAAATATCCCACCGATTGACATACAGATTAAGTCTAAGGCAGCCACTGCGGCTATGAGACTCAAGGTGATGGTAGAATGGATAGAGGCTCCACTGGTCTAACCTCTATCCATTCTACCATCACCTTGAGGCTCATAGCCGCAGTGGCTGCCTTAGACTTAATCTGTATGTCAATCGGTGGGATATTTAGAATTGTCTCAAGTGCCCTAGTGGGCGTGGTCCTCATCGCTTCGCTTATGCCAATACAACATGTTCTCTGAACCTGCTGTATTATACTTACGTTGCACTTTTTTATACCCTCCACCATAGGATGGGGGGTATACTAATTTCGTCATTCTGTTTGTAACTACTCGAAATATTCGTCTGAGACCCCATAAAGTATATATATTCTTGATCGTAGCGACATTTTGTGTCGATCTAGCCATGTCCGTCCGTCTGTCTGTCGAAAGCACGCTAACTTCCGAAGGAGTAAAGCTGGCCGCTTCAAATTTTGCACAAACACTTCTTATTAGTGTAGGTCGGTTGGTATTGGAAATGGACTATATCGGTCCATGTTTTGATATAGCAGCCATATAAACCGATCTTGGGTCTTGACTTCTTGAGCCTCTAGAGTGCGCAATTCTTATCCGATTGGGATGAAATTTTGCACGACGTGTTTTGTTATGATATCCAACAACTGTGCCAAGTATGGTTCAAATCGGCCCATAACCTTATATAGCTGCCATATAAACCGATTTTGGGTCTTGACTTCTTGAGCCTCTAGAAGGCGCAACTCCTATCCGATTTTATTGAAATTTTGTACGTAGTGTTTTGGTAGCACTTTCAATAACTATGCTTAGTATGGTTTTAATCGGGTCGTTTTTTGATATAGCTGCCATATAAACCGATCTTGGGTCTTGACTTCTTGAGCCTCTAGAGTGCGCAATTCTTATCCGATTTTATTAAAATTTTGCACGTAGTGTTTTGGTAGCACTTTCAACAACTACGCTTAGTATGGTTTTGATCGAGTTGTGTTTTGATATAGCTGTCATATAAGCCGATCATGGGTCTTGACTTCTTGAGCCTCTAGAGGGCGCAATTCTCGTCCGATTTAACTGAAATTTTTCACATAGTGTTTTGGTAGCACTTCCAAAAACTACGCTTAGTATGGTTTTAATCGGTCCATATTTTGATATAGCTGTCATATAAGCCTATCTTGGGTCTTGACTTCTTGAGCCTCTATAGAGCGCAATTCTCGTCTGATTTAACTGAAATTTTTCACATAGTGTTTTGGTAGCACTTCCAACAACTACGCTTAGTATGGTTTTAATCGGTCCATATTTTGATATAGCTGTCATATAAGCCGATCTTGGGTCTTGACTTCTTGAGCCTCTATAGGGTGCAATTTTCGTCCGATTGAACTGAAATTTTGCACTAAGTGTTTTGTTATCACTTTCAACAAATGTGCCAAGTATAATTCAAATCGGTTAATAATCTGGTATAGCTGTCATATAAACCGATCTGGGATCTTGACTTCTTGAGCCAATAGAGCGCGCAATTCTCATCCGATTTGCCTGATATTTTGCATGAGGTGTTTTGTCATGACTTTCAAAAACTGTGCTAAGTATGGCGTAAATCGGTATAAAACCTGATATAGCTGCCTTATAAACCGATCTGGGATCTTGACTTCTTGAGCTTCTAGAGGGAGCAATTCCTATCCGATTTGGCTGAAATTTTGTACAACGGCTTCTCTCATGACTTTCAACATACGTGTCTAATATGGTCTGAATCGGTCAATAGCTTGATACAGCTCCCATATAAACCTATCTCCCGATTTTACTTCTTGAGCCCCTACAAGGCGCAATTCTTATCCGAATGAACTGAAATATTACACAATGATTTCTACAATGTTCAGCATTCATTTATGGTCCGAATCGGACTATAACTTGATATGGCTCCAAAAGCATAGCAGTTCTTTGTCAATATTCTTTGTTTGCCCAAAAAGAGATGCCGCTCATATAACTCGACAACTGCGATGCATGGTGGAGGTTATATAAGATTCGGCCCGGCCTTGTTTTCTCTGTGTAGTTTTTTTTTTGTCTGTGCAGCTTTTGTTCAACTTTTCGACTTCAAATTACGATTGTTCGTGTTTTTAATCATTGAAAGTCGACTTTGACTTTTCGACTTTTTACGCAAAAGGTCGACTAATCGACTAGTAGAAAGTCGACCTTGGGAATCCCTATGTCCACCTACTCACTAAATAGTGAGTAGGTGCAGCTAACAAGACCAAATGGCGTTGGATCTTCTTATCCAATTTTTCTTACATCACAGTAAGAAAATTAGAATTCAACAGCCAACATCTCCTCAAACACACATCTGATATACAAAAGTTCATATGATTTCTAAATTTTGTCTATTTGGCAACCCTATAAAGGGTCTAAGGAACCTAAAATGATAAGCCTTCAAATGTTGCTGACTATGATGATGATGACGATGACGACGACGACGACGACGGCTATGTGAAAGTGAGTAACATCAAGCAACATTCATTCAGCAAGGAAAATGATGGGTAAATTGAGTTTATAAACCAACATATAAGCACCCATACACACTCAAAACAAAACTTCAATGCCAGAAAGGCTGGCTGCCATACATTTTGGAAGAATACAAATGCATTCTAGCCCCCAGCCAATGCTAAACTTAGCACCACTCTCTAAAAGAGCTCCTTGAACATTGCAGGCCAACAAGAAAGTCTGACATGCTACCAATTGCCTGCCACAACCCCACTGATTGCCAGCAACAAAGGCAACAACAGACTTAAGAAAACCGAGACATCAACAGCAACTCAAAAGAGATCCTCTTTTACAAAAAAAGAAAACAACAAAAACAAGAAAGAAAGATGATGAAGAAAAATAGGTGTTGCCATTTATTTGACTGTTGCTCTACTGCACTGAAATTGCAAAGGTATATAAATGGTGGGAGCAACAGCAGCAACAACAACAACAACATCAATAACTACACAAGAGGAACAACCTTAAAATGCATCTTGGATTTAATCTCAAAGCAATGCTTTACTCGCGCCTTGCTCTCACTCTCCTGTTTTTTTTCTGGTGAGAGCTCTTGGCCCTGCAACAATACATTCTCAATGCAGGGGCTACACACTGACCAAAATACCAAAAATTCTAACATTGTCAATTTTGACATATGCCCAAAGTATTTCTTGCTCCTTATGAAAACACAACAACAACAAAAAAATCCAAATCTTAGCAAAACCCAAAAAGCGAAAGAAATGCATTTTCGCCCACTCAATGGCTGGCAAAATCCAACAACACTGAAGAGCTATTCCTGGACAAAAAACCCAACTGCAAAGCCAGCCGTTCAAAATAAAATAGAATTCTCTTTTCACTCTCGCTCTCTCTTGCCCGACGCCGTTGCCTTCAATGACCATTTATCATTTCTTGGGGTATAGTCGAGTGCAAAAAAATGTAAACAAGTGCATTTATTATTGTCCAAAGTGTAAAAGGTTAATGTTTTGTTTTGCTTATATTTCATTTCATTTCCAACACATGAGCGTCCGTTCGAGTGTGTAAGTGAGTGCCCACGAACTGAGCACCGAGTGGGAGAGTATGCAAAAGAGAGCAGTTTTGTACAGAAACCTCAGAGAGGAAGAGTGAGTGAATGAATAATGTTGTTTTATTACGCACACACGTGCTCGATGTCAAGTTTTATGGTTTGTTTTTGTTATTGCGGCATTTATCATCCAACACCAGCACACCGCCAAAGACTTGTTACCATCATAATTCCTAATGGATAGAAAGAGATGACTATAGGCAATAAGATGAAAAGGAAAATCAACAAAGAGAGTTTGGCGTAAAAGAGTAAGGAAAAGAAGAGTAGGAAACTTAAATAAAAATAAGAAAAAAATACAAAATAAAATAAATTCAAATATTTTAAAAATTACAAAAAAATAATAAATAAAAAAAATTAAATGAAAAATAAATGCATTAAAATGCTTCTAAAATTTTTTATAATTTTTTTTTGGGAATATTTTCTTTATTTTTACTCTCTTAAAATCTCTTAATTTATTTTTGTTTGCCCCCTATTGCCTAAGTATGAGTGTTATTGCCTCTCTTTTCTCTTTAACTCAATTTCTAAGGGGGTTTTACTCTTATGCTTGTATGGGTTTGCTTAGCACAAAAAAATTTGCGGCGAATTTATCTTAAACTTGCTTGCATTTTATCTGTGTGTGAGTGTGAATTTATCTAAAATTCTCTCTCTCACTCTCCCTCTATGGCACTTAGATTCTCTTTTCTTGGCTGCCATGTAATTTTTACGCATATTTTCAGTTAGGATGAACATTTTTCGATTTAACCATCCGTGTCTGCTTTTCATTTATTTTTTTTTGTGTGTTTTTTCAGCGCCACATAGAAGAAGAATTTTTCTTCGTTTTCTGTGGCATATCGCCGGCAAGACAAGTGCGTACATTTTTATATGAAGGATGTTTTTAACGGAATGGAATTTTAAACAACTTTTTGAAAAGAAATGGAAAATAAATAATCATGTTCTAAAAAGAAAATATTTTTTTCTCTGCACAAAAGGAATCAAGGGCTCTAAAAACTTGTTAATGGCATAGAAAACTAGAAAAATGTCATTGGAAATTTTTCTGTTTTCCGACGGCACTTTGTAATTCTTAGAAAAAAAAATAAGTTCTACTTTTTAAAGTTAAATAAAGAAGGAGGGAAAGGTTCGAAACAAAATTTCAGAACAGTGAATGATAGAAAGAAACAAAAATTATAAATTAATAAAAATTATTACACACTAAAGAAAAAAAAAATTAAAAAGTGTTTAAAAAAATAAATAGAAATTAAATAAAATAAAAACTAAAAATATTATAAAAATAAAATAAAAAAACTTTAAATAAAAAATTTAAAATAAAAATATTCAAATTATATAATTAAATTATTAAAAATTAAAAAAGAAAAAATTAAAAAATTTTAAAAAGTGTTTAAAAAATAAACAGAAATTAAATGAAAAAGAAAACCCAAAATATTAAAAGATAAAAAAATTTTAAAAAATATATAGAAAAGATTTCTTTTAAAAGAAAAAACAAAATTTCATTCAAAATTTAAAAATTGTCTATAAAAAAACAAGTAAAAGTTAGCCCGGGCCGAATCTTATATACCCTCAACAATAGAACGCATTTGTCGAATTCTTATCCCGGTATCTCTTTTAAGACAAATAGGGTATAATACAAAAGAATTGCTATAAGTATTGGAGCTATATCAAGTTATGGTCCGATTCGGACCATAATTGATTTGATTGTTGGAGACCATAGTCGTTGTCATTGTGTAAAATTTCAGCCAAATCGAGTAAGAATTGCGCCTTTAAAGGGCTCAAGAAGTAAAATATGGAGATCGGTTTATATGGCAGCGGTATCGGGTTAAAGACCGATTCGGACAATATTTAACACGTATGGGAGAAGCCGTTGTACAAAAGAAGTAAAAAAGGGAGATCGGTTTATATGGGAGCTGTATCGGGTTAAAGACCGATTCGGACAATATATAACACGCATGTTGAAGGTCATGGAAGAAGCCGTTGTACAAAATTTCAGCCAAATCGGATAATAATTATGCCCTCTGGAAGCTGAAGAAGCCAAGATCGCAGATTGGTTTATATGGCAGCTATATCAGGTTATGGATCGATTTGAACCATATTTGGCACAGTTATTAAAAGTCATAACAAAACACCTCATGCAAAATTTCAGCCAAATCGGTTAAGAATTGTGCCCTCTAGTGGCCCAAGAAGTCAAGACCCAAGATCGGTTTATATGGCAGCTATATCAAAACATGGATCGATATGACCCATTTACAATCCCCACCGAGCTACACTAATAAGAAGTATTTGTGCAAAATTTCAGGAGTCTAGCTTTACTCCTTCGAAAGTTAGAGTGCTTTCGACAGACAGACGGACGGACGGACGGACAGACGGTCGGGCATGTCTAGATCGACTTTAAATGTCATGACGATCAAGAATATGGGGTCCCAGACGAATATTTCGAGGAGTTACAAACTGAATCACGAAATTAGTATTCCCCCATCCTATGGTGGAGGGTATAAAAATCTTTAAATAACAGAAGTTAAAAGCATGCCGTCAGCTGATTTGACCAATCGTTCCAAGGGTCCTGGGGTCCTGGGTTTAATTTTCCCTGAAGGCTGTGTGTGGCATCACATAGGACTAAAATTTACCAAGTGAACCTGTTTGCAGTTGGGAAGATTTAAAAAATTCGAAGAAATCATAGTTGGTATTAGAAAGTAGGGCCAACAAAAATTTTTGAAAATTTTCCCCATGAACATTCCATTAAGGAACAGAGGCAAACTTCTCACATATCCGATTCAAGTTTAAGCTCAATGACAAGGGTCCTCGTTTTTATAGCCACAGTGCGGATTTTTAACAAAGCTGGCCCGCCAAATGGTACAGTACCTTACAAATGTCGCCAGTGTCCGATTCAATTCCTAATCAAAACTTCATCAAAATCGGGTAATAAATGCGAATTTTATTGCCCTAAGCATAAAAATGCGCCTTTGATGTGCGCAAGAATTTAATTCGGGAGATTGGTGAGCATGATAGCTATATTCTACTATAGACCGGAAAATACCTGGTACATGTCAAAGTCTAACATAGCCAAAAGTACCGAATTTCAGTGAAATTTGGTAATAAGAGTGCCTTTTATCGACCCAAGACAAAAATCGGCAGATCGGTCTATATGGGGGCTATGTCAAGATATATCTGTGAATTTAGCCTGCCTATGGCAAAAAATATGCAAAGTTTCAGCTCAAAATTTTAAAATTTTTAAGGACGGTACCATGATTTTAACTGACAGACAGATGGATGGACAGACAGACAGACGGACATTGTTAAATCGTCTTAGTATGGGGATGTCATGAAAATTTCGATCTGCTGCTCCTACAATTGTGGGTGAATTTAACATTTCAGCAAGTTTTAATGGTTAAGTGAATGTAATGACCATTTTTCTTGAGTAAGTTGTAGAGGTTTTCAGTTTTTTTGTGTTCTGTCTCTCGTTTGCTTGATTCTGTTGATTGGCAAGACCCAGGAACTCTGGGACTGAGATGAGGTGCGTCCACAGGGATCTGGGTCTGAGTCTCGCTGGGCAGTTAAACAGCTGACGTGTATCGTGTGGTTCCTCGGATACAATCGGGACTTACATCTTAAACATCGGCTTCAATTCTGGCTCTGTTAGAGTTAAGACGGTTGCATCTGCTGGATCGTAATTGAGCCAGAACAACTCTGGTTTGTCGGGGAAGGTCGAATTCTTCAGGTGCAGTGGGAGACGGTCATTCTCAAAGGATTAAATTCACCCGGTAGCTATACCGCATCTGCTATAGTGTCTGCATGAATGTTGCCAAGATCTGCTTGTAGCGCTGAACCTCACGCTCTAGATCATGTAGATCTACCTTAAGATACTGGGCGGTGGACATCTACCCACAAGATGATGATTTGGATGGTCTTTGTCTTTGTCTTCGCACTGGTAGGTTCTTTGTCTCCTGTTGGAAGTAGTCCACATGAGAACTAAGGAGACAGTCCGTCGCAATTTGGAAGGACGGCATTCTGACAGATCTGAATATTATTCCACTGCTTGCCCCTAAAGCTGACGAGAACACACTGGCGCTGCATAACTTACCACAGACCGGCTAATTGCTTTGTATGTGGTCAACAAGGTTTCTTTATCTGCATCCCAAGTGCCGCCGGCAAGTGACTTGAGGACCTTGTTTCTACTTTTGACTTTATAGCAAATTGGAGGTTCTTTTGGTAGCCACATGCTTACATGTGATGGTGGCGATTCTTGGCCATCTTACAATGAAGTGCTGCATCGTTCCTGTGCATAATGCCGACAGGCTTGACAAACCTTTGGTGTCTGCAAGGCATGCTATGCGACATCAAAGGCCTACAGACCCATAAGCCTTACGTACTTTCTCCTCAAAACCATGGAGCGTATTGTAGATAACCATGATAAAGAGTAGGACATCCAGCGAACTGCTCAAACACAAACAGCATGCTTATGTCAAGGGAAGGTCAGTGGAGACTGCCCTGCACGAAGTTGTGCATAAAATAGAAAAATTCTTCTATGCCAAAACGTACACACTGGCGGTATGCATTGACATCGAGGGGGCTTTTAACAATGTGCTGTCCGACACTCTGATCCAATCCTTAGACCAGTACCAGGTGGACCCGGTCCTTAAAGACTGGACAAACCATATGGAACAGGTGGATAAAATGTGTGTCTTATAGCATAAATATAAGGGAGAAAGTGGCGCAGGGCACACCACAAGGGGGTATTTTATTGTCACTCCTATGGGTGATCACCATAAATGACCTATTGGGTTGCCCAAAAAGTAATTGCGGATTTTTCATATAGTCGGCGTTGACAAATTTGTTCACAGCTTGTGACTCTATAATTGCATTCTTTCTTCTGTCAGTTATCAGCTGTTACTTTTAGCTTGCTTTAGAAAAAAAGTGTAAAAAAGTATATTTGATTAAAGTTCATTCTAAGTTTTATTAAAAATGCATTTACTTTCTTTTAAAAAATCCGCAATTACTTTTTGGGCAACCCAAATTACGGATGCTGACTGAGGAGGGATATGAATCCATCTGCTAAGCAGACGATGTTATAATACTTCTAAGGGGTAAGGATCCAAACGAGCTATCCAGAGGTCTCAATGTTAACCCAGAGAAGACTGAAATATGCCTGTTCACGAGGAAGACGAAGCTAGGTCAATTTAACGCACCCAATTTCCTCAATAAGACGATTTCGATATCTGACAAGGTCAAATACTTAGGTGTGATCTTGGACAGAAAACTGAATTGGAAGTATCACATTCTGGAGCGTACTGAGAAGGCTCACAGATGTTGGGTACTATGTAGACTAACCGTAAGCTCGAAATGGGGCCTGAGGATAGTTCACTGGCTCTACAGGAGCGTGATTAGACCAATACTTACTTACGCCTCAGTAGTTTGATGGACTGTTATGGAGAAAAAATGCAACACTACGACCATACAGCATGTTCAGAGAACATGTTGTCTTGGCATAGGCGGAGCGATGAGGACCACGCCCACTTGGGCACTGGAGACTATTCTAGATATCCGGCCCATAGACATACTGACTAAGTGTGAGGCAGCCACTGCGGCTATGAGACTTAAGGCGATGGGAGAATGGATTGAGGATGGGAGCAGCTCTTATCATCGCGGTGTAATCAAGGCGACGATAGGAAACCTGGAAGGAAGGGAAGAGGTTTTCGATCGGATACCAGAGATGAACCTAGAAGTCGAGTGCGAGGCACTGCTGCCATCGGTACAGTCTTGGATTGACGGAACCCTAGTATTGCCATGTTACACGGATAGATCAAAGCTGGAGGACAGAGTGGGGCTATGGGTTTACATAGAAAACCCAGGGACTGACTGCCTGGCCATAATACGGTCCTGCAGGCGGCGATCCGGGCGATCGTGAAGTGGTGTGGTGCTAACGCGAGGACGTCAAATGTGGACATCTTTAACGACAGTAAAATTGCCATAAGGGCAATAACAACCAGGATGGTAAGGTCACGAACAATCTTGCAGTGTAAGAACGACATTAACGCCTTCTCTGAGGATGGCAAATTTCGCATCGTTTGGGTGCCGGGCCATAACGGAGTAAGGGGAAATGAAAGGGCAAACGATTTGGCGGTGAAGGCCAGAGGACTGCAGTCAATAAACTTGGTTACCCCAAGCCTTTTGGGTCGACCCAGTCCGAGTTAAGAGAGTGGGCGACGAATGCGCATGCAACATTCGAAGGAGTAAAGCTAGAATCTTGAAAGTTTACACAAATACTTCTTATTAGTGTAGGTCGGTTGGAATTGTAAATGGGCCATATCGGCCTGTGTTTTGATATATAAACCGATCTTGGGTCTTGATTTCTTGAGCCTCTAGAAGGCGCAATTCTTATCCGATTGGAATTAAATTTTGCGCGACGTATTTTGTTATGATATCCAATAACTGTGCCGAGTATGGTTCAAATTGATCAATAACCTGATATAGCTGCCATATAAACCGATCTTGGGTCTTGACTTCTTGAGGCTCTAGAGGACGCAATTCTTATCCGATTGGAATGAAATTTTGCACAATGTGTTTAGCTATGACTTCCAACAACTGTATTAAGTATGGTGCAAATCGGTCCATAACTTTGTATAGCTCCCATATAAACCGATCTTGGGTCTTGACTTCTTGAGCCTCCAGAGGGTTCAATTCTTATCTGATTGGAATGAAATTTTGCACAACGTGTTTTGCTATGACTTCCAACAACTGTATTAAGTATGGTACAAATCGGTCAATAACCTGATATAGCTGTCATATAAACCGATCTTGAATCTTGACTTCTTGAGCCACTAGAGGGCGCATTTCTTATCGGATTGGAATGAAATTTTGCACGTAGTATTTTGTTATGACATCCAACAACTGTGCTAAGTATGGTTCAAATCGGTTCATAACCTGATATGGCTGTCATATAAACCCATCTGGGGACTTGACTTCTTGAGCCTCTAGAGGTCGCAATTATCATCCGATTGTCTGCAATTTTATACGACGGATTCTCTCATGACCATCAACAGACGTGTTTATTATGTTCTTAATCGGTCTATAGCCTGATACAGCTCCCATATAAATCAATCTCTCTCTTTTTTACTTTTGGACCCCCAAAGGGCGCAATTCTTATTCGAATTGGCTTACATTTTACACAGGTCTCCCACATATAATTTAATTGTGGTGAGAACTGGACCATATCTTCATATCGATAGCGGAGCAAATCTTTTCTTATATCCTTTCTTTTGTCTAAGAAGAGATGCCGGGAAAAGAACTCGTCAATGCAAGCTTTTACTTGTTATACCCTACACCACCACTGTGGTACAGGTTATTATAACTTATTGCATTTGTTTGTTACATCCAGAGGGAAGAGAGCTAGAAGATCAAGAAATCAATACCCAAGATGGTAGCTATATCAAAACATGAATCGATTTGGCCCATTTATTGGTTTGCCCAAAAAGTAATTGCGGATTTTTCATATATAGTCGGCGTTGACAAATTTTTTCACAGCTTGTGACTCTGTAATTGCATTCTTTCTTCTGTCAGTTATCAGCTGTGACTTTTAGCTTGCTTTAGAAAAAAAGTGTAAAAAAAGTATATTTGATTAAAGTTCATTCTAAGTTTTATTAAAAATGCATTTACTTTCTTTTAAAAAATCCGCAATTACTTTTTGGGCAACCCAATACAATCCCAACCGACGGCAATGAAAATCTTTGACCAAGGATTTTTTTTTTCTTAATGTGCGGGAATAGCTGTCATTGGATGCCAAGTTAAGGCCGTAAGGCGGATGACCCTGTAATTCGACATGTTGGCCGGTCAAAAGGGCACTGGTTTGAACCGATGTGCGAGAGCTTACATTGCCATGGTGAACTATGACTCGTCTTGTTGGTATAGACAGCTTTGACCGCTGATCCGGGAATCAAAGTAAATACATTTCGGTCGTAGACCAGAATATACCAGTAAGACTCACCACCGTCATCACATTAAGTACCTGTAAACCAAGAATGACAATAAAATCAAATTCCGCATCTCATTTCATCCACACAAAACTGTCCAATACGCCTGATGCCAATCAGATGCAGTATTCTATTTGAGCCATTTTGGAGAGCAAGCTAAGAACGGAGTAACATTACACTATGAATGCGCTCAACAAAGCCATTGTACGAGAATGGCCCAAAATACGGACAGATTACAAGCGTGAAGTTTGTTACTTGTATTTTGACCGACTGAAAGCAATAGTCAAGGCAAAATGTGGTGAACTCCAACACAAGTGAAAGAATTCTAAAATTTAGAATACTTTCACACAACTTTACTTTCACACACCATTGTCATTTTAATCAAACAAAAAATGTTTCCACAAAAAAAAATATTGGCGTTTGAATTGGTAACACTCAGTGTCTGATGTGCTCTCCAGTTGGAACCCAACAGGAATACCATTCAGCATTTTTTAGTGCCTGAACACACAAATCTCATAAAACCTAGGCTTAGCTCGTGCCATTGAACCAAGTTCAACATACTTCTCAAAATTCATGATTCTTGGTTTAGCCCTTTTTGTGTTAAGCGGTGATTGGTCAGTCAGTTCCGCGTCTCCATTATCTCCTTAGAAAAAAATGAATAATTTTTCTCACATATTTTTGCAAAATTAAATATATTAAACAAATCATAAATTAAATTATCAAAAAAAAATATGTATATTGGGTTGCCCAAAAAGTAATTGCGGATTTTTCATATAGTCGGCGTTGACAAATTTTTTCACAGCTTGTGACTCTGTAATTGCATTCTTTCTTCTGTCAGTTATCAGCTGTTACTTTTAGCTTGCTTTAGAAAAAAATTGTAAAAAAAGTATATTTGATTAAAGTTCATTCAAAGTTTTATTAAAAATGCATTCACTTTCTTTTAAAAAATCCGCAATTACTTTTTGGGCAACCCAATATATATATATAAAATATGTATAAAATATTAATATCTTAAAACTTATAAATAAAAGTTTAAGAAATAAACGCTAAACAAATATGCAAATTTAATGATGAAACCAAAATGTTTTTCTTATCTACCACATGAAGAAGGGAAATTATAAATTAACCGCACACACACACACACCCATACACATGTACATAGAGTGATAATGTAATCAAATTTTTTTATATATAAATTTTTTTCAAGCGAAATGACTTGAGTTCAGATATCCATCTGTATCTGTATGACATAATTTTGATTATGTGGTGATTGTAATGGGGTGTTCAATCTTATGCATTATAATTTTTTAGTTTTTTATCTTCTGCTTGGCTTTCTCATACGAACGCGGTTGGCTTTTGGGGGATTTTCATAAATTAATTTATTTTGACTTTTAATTCAAAATTAATTTGAATAATATTCATTTTTTTGTCTACAATGATCAGCGCACAACAAATGGAAAATTAAAGAGTCCAACTATCGCTGTTGATCTCTTGAATCTCATCAAATGGACAAACATTGTCAAACAAAGATTTTTTCTGGGGGTCATACTAAGACTCCAGATAAGCTGTAGGAAACTAATATTTTAAGAAAATTACAAAAAAAAAAAGAAATAAAGAAAACCAATGAAATGATTGAGATTAGAAAAATTAGCATAGGGATTTTAGTTAAGACCATTAGTTACGGAATTTGTATGTAAACTTTTACGAAATAATAATGCATTAGTCTGGGAAGTATAATTTTTCGGATAAGATTATAGTGTAAGTAATGAATTGAGGCGGTAGTTTCACAAGTGATCAGAGCTGATGAAAGTGTAATTGTTTCTGTATAGCAACATATTTGGTTAGGACATGTAAAAAATGCAAATTTACCCATGAACATTTGATTTAGGAACCGGAGCAAACTTCTCAAATATCAATGAGTGTAGCCCGCTTCAAGTTTAAGCTCAATGATAATGGGCCTCCTTTTTATAGGCGGTTCGAACGGCGTGCCGCATTGCTACACCTCTTTTGAGGAGAAGTTTTTACATGGCATAGTACCTCACAAATGTCGCCAGCATTAGGAGGGGAAAACCAACGCTGAAAAGTTTTTCTGATGATCTCGCTAGGATGGTATGATGGTCACCCAGGCGTTCAGCGTCATAGGCGGACATGTTAACCTCTGCGCTACGTTGGACTCCAGTTAGGACATCCGTCTAAACATATTTACTGTGTCGGGCTTATTCAGGAATTTTTCCCCAATGTAAGTCACACAATTAACAAGTAAAAGCGTGCTAAGTTCGGCCGGGCCGAATCTTATATACCCTCCACCATGGATCGCATTAGTCGAGTTCTTTTCCCGGCATCTCTTCTTAGGCAAAAAAAAAGGATATAAGAAAAGACTTGCTCTGCTATTAGAGCGATATCAAGATATGGTCCAGTTTGGACCACAATTAAATTATATGTTTGAGACCTGTGTAAAATGTCACCCAATTCGAATAAGAATTGCGCCCTTTGTGCGCTCAAGAAGTACAATAGAGAGATCGATTTATATGGGAGCTGTATCGGGCTATAGACCGATTCAGACCATAATAAACAGGTATGTTAATGGTCATGAGAGAATCCGTCGTACAAAATTTTAGGCAAATCGGATAATAATTGCGACCTCTAGAGGCTCAAGAAGTCAAGATCCCAGATCGGTTTATATGGCAGCTATATCAGGTTATGAACCGACTTGTACTTTATTTGACATAGTTGTTGAAAGTAACAATAAAAAACGTCTTGCTAAATTTCAGCCAAATCGGAGAGAAATTGCGCCCTCTAGAAGCTCAAGAAGTCACCCCAGATCTGTTTATATGACAGCTATATCAGGTTATGAACCGATTTGAACCATATTTGACACAGTTGTTGGATATCATAACAAAATACTACGTGCCAAAATTAATTCAAATTGGATAAGAATTCCGCCTCTAGAGTCTCAAGAAGTCAAGACCCAAGATCGGTTTATATGACAGCTATATAAGGTCATGGACAGATTTGAACCATACTTGGCACAGTTGTTGGATATCGTAACAAAACACGTCGTGCAAAATTTCATTCCAATCGGATAAGAATTGCGCACTCCAGAGGCTCAAGAAGTCAAGACCCAAGATCGGTTTATATGACAGCTATATCAGGTTATAAACCGATTTGGACCATACTTGGCACAGTTGTTGGATATCATAACAAAACACGTCGTGCAAAATTTCAGTCCAATCGGATAAGAATTGCGCACTCTAGAGGCTCAAGAAGTCAAGACCCAAGATCGGTTTGTATGGCAGCTATATCAAAACATGGACCGATATGGCCCATTTACAATACCAACCGACCTACACTAATAAGAAGTATTTGTGCAAAATTTCAAGCGGCCAGCTTTACTCCTTCGGAAGTTAGCGTGCTTTCGACAGACAGACGGACGGACGGACAGACGGACGGACATGGCTAGATCGACATAAAATTTCACGACGATCAAGAATATATATACTTTATGGGGTCTCAGACGAATATTTCGAGTAGTTACAATCAGAATGACGAAATTAGTATACCCCCCATCTTATGGTGGAGGGTATAAAAACAAAGATTTTGGTGAAAAAAAAGGTTGAACCAAAATTTAAGATTTTTTCTTAATTCTCAATTTTTTTGCCTGTTAGGGCGAGATCATTAAATTTAACAAAATTTATTTGTTTCTTTTTCGAGAGGAGCTCAATGATCGGAGATGCAAATGGAAAATAATAGCAACACGCAACAACCACTATGGGACGTTTTCATCGTCTTTGGTTAGAAGACTTCCCAACCATATTAGGTGTGATGGCTTCAAGGGCCGTGCGTTGTATATTGTATTTGAATCGTATTAATAGCTAAAACGCATCTATGATACAATTACCACATTAACTAAGCTCGACAACCTTGCTTATTAGCTGTACTTTTCCCAATGCATGTGTTTTTGTGTAATGCGTGACATTCTGTCTGTGGCAAATTACACTTCTTCCGTACTACACATGATTTTGTTCATCTGTTGGAAGTTGTATTGATGGCTTCGAACGCTAAGACAACGCCAATGGCTCTCGCTATTGCTCCGTGTGCCCAAGTTCGAATCTTGGCCGTGCTCTGCCGAATGTTTCATTTTTCAAGTTTTTGCTTGTTAAAATTTTACAATATTTGTTTGTTTCTCTTTCGAGACGAGCTCAATGATCGGAGATGCAAATGGGATTTTTTAGCAATGAAAACGAGCCAAAGATAAAATAAAGATTCTAGCCTTAAATTAAATTTCCTAATTATGAGCGAGCATGACCATTCGTTTCAAATGTTGATCGCTGATTGATTTTTTTTATACCAACCACCGTAGGATGGGGGTATATTCATTTTGTCATTCCGTTTGCAACACATCGAAATATCCATTTCCGATCCTAAAAAGTATACATATTCTTGATCAGCGTAAAAATCTAAGACCATCTAGACATGTCCGTCCGTCTGTCCGTCTGTCTGTTGAAATCATGCTACAGTCTTTAAAAATAGAGTTATTGAGCTGAAACTTTGCATAGATTCTTGGTTTTTGTCCATAAGCAGGTTAAATTCCAAGATGGGCTATATCGGACTATATCTTGATATAGCCCCCATATAGACTGATCCGCCGATTTAGGGTCTTAGGCCCATACAAGGTACATTTATTATCTGATGTTGCTGAAATTTAAAATAGTAAGTTGTGTGAAGCCCCTCGATATCCTTCGCCAATTTGCTTCTGATCGGTCCAGATTTGGGTATAGCTGCCATATAGACTAATCCGCCGATTGAGGGGTTTAGGCCCATAAAAGATACATTTATTATTCGATTATGCCGAAATTTGGGACAGTGAGTTGCGTTGGGCCAGTGGACATTCTCCTTCAATTCGGCCCAGATCGGTTCAGATTTGGGTATAGCTGCCATGTAGACCTATCTCTCGATTTAAAGATTTTGGCCCATAAATGACACATGTATTGTCTGATTTCGACGTAATTTGAGAAAGTGAGTTGTGTTAGGTTCTTCGGCATATGTCGGCATCTTGGCCCAAATCGGTCCAGATTTGAATATATCGACCATATAGACCGATCTCTGGATTTAAGATATAGTGCCCATAAACGGCGCATTTATCGTCCGATTTCGCCGTAATTTGGGACAGTGAGTTGTGTTAGGCCCTTCGCCATTTTTCTGCAACTTGGCCCAAATCTCGATTTAAGGTCTTGCGGCCATAAAAGCCGCATTTATTGTCCGATTTTGGCAAAATGGGACAGTGAGTTAAGTTAAGCCCCTCAACATATTTCTGCAATATGGGCAGATCGGTCCAGATTTGGATATAACTGCCATAAAGACTGAGCAATGACTTGTTTTTATTTTATTTTTTTTTTTATTTTATTTTATTTTATTTTATTTTATTTTATTTTATTTTATTTTATTTTATTTTATTTTATTTTATTTTATTTTATTTTATTTTATTTTATTTTATTTTATTTTATTTTATTTTATTTTATTTTATTTTATTTTATTTTATTTTATTTTATTTTATTTTATTTTATTTTATTTTATTTTATTTTATTTTATTTTATTTTATTTTATTTTATTTTATTTTATTTTATTTTATTTTATTTTATTTTATTTTATTTTATTTTATTTTATTTTATTTTATTTTATTTTATTTTATTTTATTTTATTTTATTTGTATTTGTATTTGTATTTGTATTTGTATTTGTATTTGTATTTGTATTTTATTTTATTTTATTTTATTTCATTTTATTTTATTTTATTTTATTTTATTTTATTTTATTTTATTTTAAACTAATTTGGAGTGTCATCGCTACAAATAAGTCTTGGCCACGTACAAATGCCTTCAAGGATTTATAGATTTGCTCATTCACACACATATATTTGTTTTTTTTTTAAACCAAAACTAAAAAAACAATTTTATTTATTATTGCTTAGGATTTTATTTTATTTTATTTGCATTTTATTTTATTTTATTTTTTTCTTTTATTTCATTTACATATTATTTGAATTTTATTTTATTTGAATTTTATTTTGTTTTATTTTATTTCATTTCATTTTATTTTATTTCATTTTATTTTGTTTTACTTTATTATATTTTATTTTATTTTATTTTATTTTATTTTATTTTATTTTATTTTATTTTATTTGCATTTTATTTTATTTAATTTTTTTTTTTATTTTTATTTCATTTTATTAATAAATGGCCCATCAATTATGGTTTAATATACATTTGAAACAAATTTGGAGTGTCATCGCTACAAATAAGTCTTGGCCACGTGCAAATGCCTTCAAGGATTTATAGACTTGCTTATTCACACACATATATTTGGTTATTTTAAACCAAAACTAAAAACAAAACAATTTTATTTATTATAGCTTTGGCAAAGATTGAAAGACTCAAATGTATTTTTGTGGGATATACTTGACGCCCATTGGTTGTCGATCAGCTTCATTTGTTATAAAGTCAACTTTCAAATGTGAGGCGATGCGTCTGTGCGCGATTCGCATTCGCATACATTTTTGAAAGTTTTATATTCTGTTGTGATATTTTAATTGCCATACGCTTTTGGCATTTAATAAGAAATACGAAACAACACACAACCAAACACACACACACACACATTAGGGTTAAGAGAGAGAGGAGCCAAAGCGAATGAAATATCAAAATTCCAAGATTTCAGCAAATGTTTCAACAAAAAAGAACACAAGAATATTGACGCATTAATGTGACGCTTTTGCCAAAGAAAGAAAAAAAAACAACAGCAAACATTTTTTGTTAGCTTTATTTTTTGGGGGGGTTCTTTTATTTGTTGTTGTTTTTGTTTTTTTGTTTTTTAAATAAATTAGCACATCCTTTTTTTGTGTGGTGAGCACTTTTAATCTAAAATCGTTTGATATTAGCATTTTCATTATAAAGTGTTTTCTGTCTTGTTGGCTTGATTTTTTTCTGTTTTGTTTTTTTTTCATAATTTATTGTTAGGTGTTCTTTGCTTTAACGTTTTTTGTTTTTGGTGAATATTTCATTTGTCGCGAACCGAAATTTCCATATTAAATTGATTCCTTTCTTTCTCTCGATTGGTGTTTTGATTGTTTATGGCCTTGCATTGTTTATTGGCACTACATTAAGTCATTTTTATGTTTTAATATAGGATTATTGTTTGAATTGCATATCGTGTTTTTTGTGTTGAACGAGATTTTTTTTTTTGTGTATGTTAGAATAAATAATTTTTTTTAAAGCCGGCGTTTTTCGTAGGATTTTTAAAACGAGAATTTGTTTGCAAGTCCTTGGATACCTGTAAAAAAATCTTAAAAAATAGTTTATTTCCTGTTTATGTTACTTTTTTAATAAAAACCAGCAGGTGCCTATATTAACACCTTGTCGAAAAGGTCAAACTAAAAATTAACTCTTTTGTCTATAAAACAAAACATTCGAAAAATGTTGTCTTTTTCCAGGAATTTTGGCAACCATTGCAACACCACTGTCCACTTTCCCTTTCCCTTAATACTTACTTTCAATTATCCTTTGTTGTTTGTTGGATGGCAGGTCCAGGTAGTCAAAACTGAAGACCTGCCAACATTCACCTTTCATACTTACTTCCTTGCCTGCGTCCCATTTTACCTCGATTAAAGCGAACAATTTTATTATTTTTGCGAAATCTATGAAGATAGTCAGTACTTTGTAGCCTAGCTGTAGAGATTAGGTAATGCCATATTATAATCCCTAGCACGCCAGGGTAATCCCTTTTGCCATTAATCCTCTCCAATCTATCTAAGCTAGTAAGCGAAACATGCTTGGGAATGGTCCTAGTTAGTCCTTGGGTTAGTGTTATCGGTGTTTTTATTGATCTTGTCAGGCAGTCAAATGTCTCAATCCCAGAGAAGTTGTCAACACAGCCTTTTACGGTTAAGGCATTGTTTATGTTCAAAGTCATAGGTAGAGTAGAGATTTTTAAAAGTCAATACAAGAAGTTTTAGTTTTTCTTTCTGTAGATTGTTGTGACATTCGCAGATTAAATTTTTGTATGATAAACGTTGATGGTGTTGTGACTTTTCATAGTTTTTGTTTGATTAAGGTAGTATAATGTGACTTTTTATAACTAAAACCCTAAAAATAATTTGGTAAAAATAAATTTCTAATAATGTTGGGATTTTTTTTTCGCAGATTATATAACTCTATAAATAAATTCTTTAATATTATTTTTAAAAATATTTTTTTTTTTTTAATCGCAGGTAATGTTGTGACTTTCGTAGATTGTTTTTTAGTGAAGATAATATCATAAATAATATTTTTTATAATCGTAGATAATGTTGTGACTTTCGTAGATTGTTTTTAATTAAAGATATTAGCATAAATAATATTTATTTTTATAATCCTGAATAATGTTGAAATATTGTATTATAAAATATTAAAAAAAACTGTATTTGAAAACTTCCACATGCCTTTATTTTGCTACATTCATGATAAGATCAATGATTTGTAAATTATTTATTTAAAAACAAGTAAAAAGTTATTAAGTTCAGCTAGGCCGAATCTTATATAACCTCCACCATCGCAATTGTCGAGTTCTTTTCCGGGTATCTCTATTTAGGCAAACATTTGACCAAAGGAAAGAATTATTAAAAGAATCGTCCGATTCGGACGATAATTGAATTGAATGTTGAAGAGCATAGTAGAACTGGTTGTGTAAAATTTCAGCCAATTCGAATAAAAATTGCGCCCTTAAGGGGCTCAAGAACTAAAATAGGAAGATCGGTTTATATGGGAGCAGTATCAGGCTATAAACCGATTCAGACCATATCTTACACGCTTGTCGAAGTTCATGAGAGAAGTCGTTGTATAAAATTTCAGCCAAATCAGATAAGAATTGCGACCTCTAGTGCCTCAAGAAGTTAAGATTCAAGATAAGTTTATATGGCAGCTATATCAGGCTATGGACCAATTAATACCATATTTGGCACAGTTGTTGGAAGTCATAACAAAACACAACTTGCAAAATTTCAGCCAAATCAGATAAGAATTGCGACCTCTAGTGCCTCAAGAAGTTAAGATTCAAGATCAGTTTATATGGCAGCTATATCAGGCTATGGACCAATTAATACCATATTTGGCACAGTTGTTGGAAGTCATAACAAAACACATCTTGCAAAATTTCAGCCAAATCAGATAAGAATTGCGTCCTCTAGTGCCTCAAGAAGTTAAGATTCAAGATCGGTTTATATGGCAGCTATGTTGTTTGTTGTGTTTTTTTTTGCCCATCAACATTCCACTAAGGAACAGGGGCAAACTTCTCACATATCAATGAGTGCAGTCCGATTCAAGTTTAAGCTCAATGATAAGGGGCCTCCTTTTCATAGCCGAGGCCGAAGGGCGTGTGATACTTCTTTGGAGAGAAGTTTTTACATGGCATAGTACATCACAAATATTGCCAGCATTGGAAGGGGAAACCACCGCTGTAGATCTTTTCTGATGGTCTCGCCAGGATTCGAACCCAGGCGTTCAGCGTCATAGGCGGACATGCAACCCTTTGCGCACCGGCGTCGCTTGCATTAGTAAAGGAATAACAACCGCTGCAAATGTCGCTGATATTGACTCCGGGATTTTAATCCAGGCATTCGGCTTCATAGGCGGACATGCTAACCTCTGCACTACGGTGGCCTACGGTCTATGTGGCAGCTAAATCTAAATCTGGACCGTTTTGAACCTAGCTTCAGAAAAATGTCGAAGAGCCTAAGACAACTCACTGTCCCAAATTTTGGCGAAATCGGATAATAAATGCGCCTTTTATGGCCCCAAATCTTTAAATGGAGAGATCGGTCTATATGGCAGCTATATCCAAATCTGGACCGAACTAAGCCAAATTGAAGAAGAATGTCGAAGGGCCTAAGACAACTCATTGTGCCAAATTTCGGCGTAATCGGACAATAAATGCGCCTTTTATGGCCCCAAATCTTTAAATCGAGAGATCGGGCTATATGACAGCTATATCCAAATCTGGACCGAATTAAGCCAAATTGAAGAAGAATGTCGAAGGGCCTAAGACACCTCATTGTACCAAATTTTGCGACATCGGACAATAAATGCGCCTTTTATGGCCCCAAAACCCTTAATCGAGAAATCGGTCTCTATATCGCAGCTATATTCAAATCTGGACATATCTGAGCCAAATTGAAGAAGAATGTCCGGAGGCCTAACACAACTCATTCTCCCAAATTTCAGCAAAATCGGTTAATAAACGCGCCTTTTATGGGCCTAAGACCCTAAATCGGCGGTTTGGTCTTTATGGCAGCTATATCCAAATCTGAACCGATCTGGGCCAAATTGAGGAAGAATGTCCGGAGGCCTAACACAACTCATTGTCCCAAATTTCAGCAAAATCGGTTAATAAAAGCGCCTTTTATGGGCCTAAGACCCTAAATCGGAGGATCGGTCTATATGGCAGGGTTATTTATATCCGTTCTCAAATGGCATAGTTTTTAAAATTTTTTTTTTACTGTCCCACTGTGCGTCACTTTACTGAGCATCCCGAGATTGACAAGACTACTATAGAAGAGCCATCTGTTGTATACGTGTTTTCTGACCCGATGGAAAACCATCACTTTTTACCATGGACAAAGTTACGAATGTCATGTGATGGGATTCGTTGCACCGACCCCACTAATCCCAGAATCAGTGAGCTGAAACTGGAAACTAATAGGGTAGTCAACGAATATAAGTGGAATATGTGGTTGGAATACTTTAAGCAACTGCTGTAAAGTCACTCCCGAACCATGGAAGGAGGGATCGCAGGAACTTGGCCACTTTTAGCGACGTAACTGTGATTGGCCCGAAGAAGGGTTTTACAACCGACACTTTATTGAGCATCCCGAGAGTGACAAGGCTAAGAGGAGAGCCATACGCATCCCGAGAGTGATAAGGCTATTAGGAGAGCCATCTGTTGTATCCGTGTTTTCCGACCCAATGGACAGACATCACATTTTACCGTGGACGAAGTTACGAATGTCACGTGTATGTATCGTTCCACCGATTCCACTAATCCCAGAATTAGCGTGCTGAATCTGGAAATTTGCAGGGTAGTCAAATTCCGTTTGTGACCCATCGAAATATCCATTTCCGAATTTATATATGCTCAATTATTCTGAAATTCTAAGAAGATCTTGACATGTTCATCCGTCAGTACGTTCTTCTGTTGACATTGAGCTGAAACATTGCACAGACCATTTTTTCACCATAACCATCTTTCGATTTAAGGTATTGAGCCCATAAAAGACGCATTTATTTCCCGATATTGTTGATATTTGGAACAGAGAATTGCCTTCAACCATCTGGTATCTGCTCTAAGTATGAACCATATTTGGATATAACTGCCATTTAGACCGAGTACGATGCTGATTGGTCTATATTTGGTAATAAACCCCATATAGACCGATCTTCCTAAGTAAGACCCTGGGCCTATAAAAGTCCCAGTTATTGCCCAATTTACTGAAGTTGGGAACAGAAAGTGGTGTTAAAGCTTTCAGCTTCCATTCCGAATATGGATCGCACAGATTTGTATAGGTGGCATATAGACCTATCTATCGATTAACGGCCTTGGAAGTTGGTGTTGATGAGGTGGAGCTGCCAATCTTTTCGGAGGCTAAATACTTGGCCAGAACTGAATTGAATGGGGCAATGGTGCAGCAGTCTTCACTGAATTCCTTGGAATCAGGAAATCTTGTAGACTTCAGAAAGAGTGCAGCGGAGGTATTAGACGTCCTGAAGATACTGGAGATGATGTGAATGGGGGAGCGATGACCTGATAGGACAGTCACGGCAGTGCTCAATGCTCTGGTGCTGGGCCATGCAATTTCAAAACTGATTAGAAGATGCAATGAACTTCTTCGAACCATGAAAACGGATGTCAGGCTCTGTTCTCCAGAGCCATCAAGGGTTGGCGGGGAAGGAAGCGGCATACGAGTTGGCCAATATCTCTGATTGCTGCAGATCATGCTTTCGAATCCATGAGTTCCCACTGTGCGAGCTTCTTGGTAGTGTGGACGCCTTCTATGATAAGGCGGGGGTTGCTGCTCCTACGACGTAGGATGACAAAGGCCCTGTGGCTGGGACTGAGAAAGCATGATTTCGAACTGCAAATAGATATGCAGACTGATCATTTCAATGTCACATCTTTGACGTCGCGCTGAACGCCGAGAGTGACAGACTTCTGCAGGGTATGCAATGACGAAGAGGAGTTGGAGACGGTCGAGCTCTTTTTGTGTCACTGCTCCGCAATTGTGAAAATACAGGGTTATGGGTGAACTCCTGTTCCAGTTCCAGGTTCCCTTTCAAGTACTCAGTCCTCGGAAGAGGTCTAAATTGGCTGACTGGCCAGTGAGAGTTTCTTCTTCTTGTCTTGTGCGTTAGATTCTTTTTTCGGTCCTTATACGAACCAGGAAGCGATTCTTAGTGGATCCCCCAATAATGGCAACTTATAGTTGACAAATGTACTGTGTGTACAAAAGGCTAAACTATTGGTTTGCCCAAAAAGTAATTGCGGATTTTTATATAGTCGGCGTTGAGAAATTTTTTCACAGCTTGTGACTGTGTAATTGCATTCTTTCTTCTGTCAGTTATCAGCTGTGACTATTAGCTTGCTTTAGAAAAAAAGTGTAAAAAAAGTATATTTGATTAAAGTTCATTCTAAGTTTTATTAAAAATGCATTTATTTTCTTTTAAAAAATCCGCAATTACTTTTTGGGCAACCCATTACAACGTAAATAAAAGATTACATCCCTATTCTGCTATATATGAAACATTATTTTATTATTCCAAGAAATTACAACAAAGCTCCTCAAATGCCAAATTTTTAGGCGTGTGGCACATGCAATTGATTTGTCACTCTGGTGTTAATAGAAATTTCGTATGGGCAACCCAACAGACAGATCAACAATTCAATCAATCTTCTTAACAAAATGGAATAATATTTTGCTTAAACAAAATTCCATACAAATGCAATGGTTTTACAAAACATATTAAAAACTAATCCATTTTGGGCACCTTGGCAACACCTTCTTGCACAAAAAACGATCTCAGAACCCCAAGAACCGCCCATCAAAATTTTACTACATTTGGGAATTTCTGGTGAAAAAAAAAACAATAACAACTCAAAACAATTAAAATATTGTTGTCCCTGGCCAGTTCAATGGCAATTCGCTGACAATGACCAAATGGTAATCTTTTCGAAATGAAGATACAATGCTTGCATCTGAATACTCTCTCTCTCTGTCTCTGACTTTGTAAGGTGGCATAGGAGAGTGTGCATGAGTGTGTGGCTCATAAAAGGATTACATGGTGTTAGCTGTCAACAAAAACAACAAAGCCACCAAGACATAATCTTAATATTTAAGGTTTGAGGTGTTGTATCTCTCCTCAAAGATACGCACCCAAGCAAACAGCAAAGCAAAGCAAAGATCCTTAACCTTTGACAATACCACTATCAGTCGCTTTGCCTTGACCACCACCACCACCACCACTATTCACTGATCTCGGTCTGTGTAAAGAAAGTGCCTGCCTGAGTGCAGGCATCTTTGTTGCGAAATGATTGAAAAGAGTTCTTCAGAAATTTTTAGCAAACTCATGACGATGATGAAGAAAAAAAGATTGATTTTCTTAATGTTGTCGTAGTGGTTGTTGTTTCTTTTGTTTGTATTGCTTGCTGTTTGTCTTCCTCTTTTTTTTTCCTCCTTTCTTAATCCGGAAAACTCATGCGTCAGCATTTAAGTACTCCCTCAATGTAATAAACACTAACTGACTGACTGACTGACTGATGGTGCGCTTGCACATTCGCATATCGGAGGAGTGAGCTGGAAGAGGACAGTGGCTCAAAGGGTAACTTTTGAAGCTTATTGAGACAGCATAATAAAAGCAATAAAATGACGCAATATCTTATAATGAAAACTTTTTTTAATAAACTAAAGTTTAATTAAAAATTTTTTACCCAATTTTTATACCCACCACAAAAGGATGGGGGTATATTCATTTTGTCATTCCGTTTGCAACATATCGAAATATCCATTTCCGACCCTATGAAGTATATATATTCTTGATCAGCGTAAAAATCTAAGACGATCTAGACATGTCCGTCCGTCTGTCTGTTGAAATCACGCTACAGTCTTTAAAAATAGAAATATTGAGCTGAAATTTTGCACAGATTCTTTTTTTTGTCCATAAGCAGGTTAAGTTCGAAGATGGGCTATATCGGACTATATCTTGATATAGCCCCCATATAGACCGATCCGCCGATTAAGGGTCTTAGGCCCATCAAAGCCACATTTATTAACCGATTTTGCTGAAATTTGGGACAGTGAAATGTGTTAAGCCCTTCGACGTCCTTAGTCAATTTGGCTCAGATCGGTCCACATTTGGATATAGCTGCCATATAGACCGATCCTCCGATTTAGGGTCTAAAGCCCGTAAAAGCCACATTTATTATCCGATTTCGCTGAAATTTAGGACAGTGAGTTGTGTTAGGCCCTTCGATATGCTTCGTCAATTTGCCTCAGATCGGTCCAGATTTGGATATAGCTGCCATATAGACCGATCTTCCGATTTAGGGTCTTAGGTCCACAAAAGCCACATTTATTATCCGATTTTGATGAAATTCAGGACAGTGAGTTGTGTTAGGCCCATCGACATCCTTCGTCAATTTTCCTCAGATCGGTACAGATTTGGATATAGCTGCCATATAGACTGATCCTCCGATTTATGGTGATAGACCCATAAAAGCCACATTTATTATCCGATTTTGCTGCCATATAGACCGATCCACCGATTTAAGGTTTTGGGTCCATAAAAGAGGCATTTATTGTCCGATTTCGCCGAAATTTGGGACAGTGCTTTGTGTTATGCAACTTGGCCCAAATCCGTCCAGATTTGGATATAGCTGCCATGTAGACCGATATCTCGATTTAAAGTCTTGGCTCCATAAGAGGCGCATTTATAATCCGATTTCACTAAAATTTGACACAGTGACTTTTGCTAGGCTTTTCGACATCCGTGTCGTATATGGTTTAGATCGGTATATTTTTAGATATAGCTAAGGTACTTATTATTATTTGGTCCAAATCGGAACCTATTTTGATATAATGGACATGGGACATAAGGTATGAAATTTTCACCGAATTTTGATGAAAGTTGGTTTACATATATACCAGAGGTGGTGGGTATCCAAAGATCGGCCCGGCCGAACTTAACGCCTTGTTTTTGAATGAAATTTTGATATAATTTGAATGGTAAATCCAATTTCGATGAAATTTTAGATAATTTAGATAATATTTTTGGAAGAACTGAATCTCTGAATTTTAAGTTTTTATTTATTTTATCCATTTTATTTTTATTCTACTATACTTTATTTTATTTTATTTTTCGTTATTTTTTTTTTTAATTTGTTATACCCACCACCATAGGATGGGGTATACTAATCTAGTCATTCCGTTTACAACACCTCGAAATATTGATCTAGGATCCACATATACATGATCGTCTCGAAACTCTGATTCGAACTAGCCATGTCTGTCCGTCTGTCGAAATCACGACATCGGTCTAACGTGTAGAGCGTATATACCTTATGTTGATGTAGGTCAGTGGGGATTGCAAATGGGCCATATCCATTCAGATTTGGATATAGCTCCCATATAAACCGATCTCCCGATTTGACTTCTTGAGGCCATATAAACCGATCTCCCCATATAAGCCACAATTTTTGCGTTATGTTATGACTTGCAATAACTGTTCAATGTACGGTCCAAATCCGTCAAGAACCTAATATAGCTCCTATATAAACTGATCTCCCAATTTGACTTCATGAGCCCCTGGAACCAAAATTTTTGTTCGATTTGACTGAAATTTTGCACATTATGTTTTATTTTGACATTCAACATCTGTGCCGAGTACGATTCAAATCGGTCAAGAACCTGATATAGCTCCCATTTAAACCGATCTCCCGATTTGGCTTCTTGAGCCCTTACAAGCCGCAATTTTTGTCAAATTTGGCTGAAATGTTGCATGTAGTGTTCTGTTATGACTCCCATCAACTGTGCCAAGTATGGTTCAACACGATCAAGTACATAATATAGCTCCCGTATAAACATAACTCCCGATTTGACTTCTTGAACCTTTAAAAAGCGATTTTTATCCGATTTGGCTGAAATTTTCAATACAGTGTTCTGTTATGACTCTCGGTCCAATTCGGTTTATAACTAGATATAGCTCCTATATTTTAGCAGAATCCATGGTGGTGGGTTCCCAAGATTCGGCCCCGCCGAACTTAGTACGCTTTTACATGTTATACCCTTCACCATGGGATGGGTGCTAGCCGCTTGAAATTTTGCACGAATACTTCTTATTAGTGTAGGTCGGTGTGGATTGTAATTGGTTCATATCGGTCCATGTTTTGATATAGCTACCATATAAACCGATCTTGGATCTTAACTTCTTGAGACACTAGAGGTCGCAATTCTTTTCCGATTTGTCTTAAATTTTGCATGAGGTGTTTTGGTATGATGAGAAGAACTCGTCTGGCCGTCCGTCATACGAAACGCGCTAACTTTCGAAGGAAAAAAGCTCGCCGCTTGAAATGTTGCACAAATACTTCTTATTAGTGTAGGTCAGTTGGGTTTGTAAATGGGCCATATCAGTCCATGTTTTGATATAGCTGCCATACAAACCGATCTTAGGTCTTGACTACTTGAGCTTGTAGAGGGCGCATTACACGTGGTGTTTTGGTATTACTTCCAACAACTTTGCAAAGTATGGTCTAATACGGTTGATAATCTGATATAGCTGCCATATAAACCGGTCTTGGGTCTTGACTTCTAGAGCTTCTAGAGGGCGCATTGCTTATCCGATTAGGCTGAAATATTGCACGTGATGTTTTAGTATTACTTGCAACAACTGTGCTAAGAATAGTTCAAATTGGTCTATAACCTGATATAGCTGCCATATAAACCGATCTTGGGTCTTGACTTCTTGAGCTTCTAGAAGGTGCAATTCTTATCCGTTTTGGCCCAAATTTAGCATGAAGTGTTTTTTTTTTTTTGACTTTTAACAACTATGTCAAGTATGGTCTTAATCAGTCCATATTCTGATATAGCTGCCATATAAACCTATCTCCCAATAAGACTTCTAGGGTGCGCAATTCTTATCCAATATGGTTGAAATTTTGCATATTTCGTTTTGGTATGACTTCCGAAAACGGTCCAAGTATGGTCTCAATCGGCATATAACCTGATATAGCTGCCATATAAACCGATTTCCCAGTTTGTCTTTTTGAGCCTCTGTAGGGCGCAATTTTTACTCGATTTGCCGGAAATTTTTCAGGTGATGTTTTTCTATGACTGGTGGTTTTTCTGTTTGAAAAAGTCATTCAAACAACGTGACAAATGCGATCCATGGTGGAGGGTATATAAGATTCGGCCCGACCGAGCTTACCACGCTTTTACTTGTTTTTATTTAATTCTTTCTTTTTCTCTTTTCTTCCCAACTTTTTTCATCTTGACCCACTGTCCTCATTTCACGTGCACTAGCCTTGCACTCACTCTTTCAAAGATTATTGATGTCATGGCCGTATTAGTATTGGGTTTTTGGTAAGAGATTTCATTTCATGTTTTTTTGGACAAATATCATTTGTTATAAAATGTTGTTAAAACAACGTTAGTGGGTTTGTTAGACTTTGCTCTCCGAGGTATTTGTTTACATTCAAAAAAAAAAAAAACCAACCAAAAACAGAAAAGGAACATGGAAAGCAACATTAACATGAGATTGAATATTGCTGCTGCATCCCTTTTTTGTTTTTGGTTGGAATTCTCTTTCACTCTCCCAGTTTTGGTTTGGCTTCGTAGAATTTCTGACTGTCTGTCTGTCGTATGATTTTGCCAGGTTTATTGGCGTTGTTGGCTGCTAAGATTGATGATCCTCTATGGTTTAAGGTCAATGTCATAATAAACATGACTTGCGTAAAATTAAGGATTTTATTTCTTGCAATATTTCCTTTAGTTAAAGATGTTAGTCAATGTGGTTTTGGATTTACCATGTCTGTCTTTAGTTTTGTTTTTTAGGAAATAAATGAGGAAAAATTTCATTTTATAAGATTATCTTACTTTGAAGCAAAAAATTTTTCGCATAAATTCTATGCACATGTGGAGGTTTTCAATACAGTTATGAAAAATATTTGATATATAAGTAAGATATAAGAAAATAGTGCCAAAACTTACCTTTCTGTTGTGATTGTGTATATAGGGCTTTGCCTTGAAAATTACATTACCTGAAATCAAAAATTAAAAATTTATTGAGATTTTAAAATAATTAAATTTTTTTTTTCTATATAATTTTATTTCTGAAGTTGAGTGGACCCAAATACGTCCGTCCGGTGGAATTTCGTACTACTACTGGATTTGCTTTCAGGTTGAGCTCGAGGTGGGAACCCCTAGATCAATATTGGATACAAGCGAACTCCGACCCGCATGGAATACCTGAAAAAATTAGTCATGTCATGGTGGATGGCTGAAACGAGCTCCATGAAGATTTGAACAGCGCGACGAATAAGAGGGGGAGAGCGAAAAAAATACACAACGAAATTCGGTGAAGAATTTGAGTGCACTTGCAGGCATTTAGATTGCTCATAGTTCTCTCTAAGAATCTCAGCACGCCAAGCTTCCTGAGAAAGAATGGTCCGATTTTCATCGAAGGTAAACATTAGACAATGGAGCATCTGTGGAGACGCATTTTCAGGCTGCAAAGAATAGTCGGTGAACTCGTCCTAGGTACTAGGAAGTGGTGGGTCAGCTGAGAAGGTTCTCACACTGCCGGATATTTACATTTGCTTTCATCCTGGCGATGAGACCACAGATTTGTATACCCTCCACCATAATCTAGTTATTGAATATGCAACATCTCGAAATATTAATCTGTTATCCCATAAAGTATATATATTCTAGATTGTCTCTACATCCAGAGTCTACTAAGCCATGTCCGTCCGTCCGTCTGTCAATCAGTCAAAATAGCTGTCGAACGCGTAAAGCTTACCGCTTGTCCCAAATTTTGGCGAAATCGGATAATCAATGCGACCTTTATGGCCCTAAAATCTTAAAACGAGAGATCGGTCTATATGGCAGCTATATTCAAATCTGAACCGATCTGAGCCAAATTGAAGAAGGATACCGAAGGGCCTAACACAACTCATTGTCCCAAATTTTGGCGACATCGGACAATAAATGCGGTTTTATGGGCCCAAAACCTTAATTTGAGAGATCGGTCTATATTGCTGCTATATTCAAATCCGGACCGATTAGGGCCCAGCTTCAGAAAAATGTCGAAAAGTCGAATACAACTCACTATCGCAAATTTCGGCGAAATCGGAGAAATTGAAGAAAGATGTCGCGAAAGATGTCACTGTCCAAAATTTCAGAAAAATCGGATTATTTAAGTTGGTTTTATGGGCCTATGACCCTATATCGGCGAGTCGGTCTATATTGTAGCTAAATCCAAATCTGGACAGATCTGGGCCAAATTGAAGAATGATGTCGAAGGGCCTAACAAAACTGTCTCAAATTTCGGAGACATCGGACAAAACATGCGCCTTTTATGGGCCCAAAAACCTTAATCGAGAGATCGGTCATTATGGCAGCTATATCCAAATCTGGACCGATCTGTGCCATACTGCAGAAGTGTGTCGAGGGGTTTAACTTAACTCACTGTCCCAAATTTCGGCGACATCGGACAGTAAATGCGCCTTTTATGGTCCCAAAACCTTACATCGAGAGATCGGTCTATATGGCAGCTATATCCAAATTTGAACCGATCTGAGCCAAATGGAAGAACCATGTCGAAGGACCTAACACAACTCACTGTTCCAAATTTCAGCAAAATTGGATAATAAATGAGGCTTTTATGGGCCTAAGACCCCAAATCAGTGGATCTGTCTATATGGCAGCTATATCCAAATCTGGACCGATCTGGGCGATTTGAAGATGGATGTCAAAGGGCCTAACATTACTCACTGTCCCATATTTCAACAAAATCGGATAATATTGGGTTGCAAAAAGGTAATTGCGGATTTTTCATATAGTCGGCGTTGAAAAATTTTTTCACAGCTTGTGACTCTGTAATTGCATTCTTTCTTCTGTCAGTTATCAGCTGCTACTTTTTGCTTGCTTTAGAAAAAAAGTGTAAAAAAAGTATATTTGATTAAAGTTCATTCTAAGTTTTATTAAAAATGCAATTACTTTCTTTTGTATACCCCCACCCTATGGTGGGGGTATACAAAAATATTTTCAAATATTGGCAAATGTCCCAAGAAGTCAAGTACGTAACTAGTTTGTTGGAATTAGCAGAAGTACTAGTTCCAGGGTCAACTGGTTACTTCAATGACAAACCCCTATTAAATTCACCAGTTTTTGACACTGAAAGTAAACAAAAGTGGAACTAGTCCTGATTACTTTGGAACTAGTGAATAAATAGGTTTGGAATTAGTGGTCTGGACTACTGGGAACCAATAGACCGACAGTCAATGCCTAATAGACTTTGGCCGAGTTTCTCATTTTCCTGTTACGATTTATCGTATCGATATTCTTCTGGTTAAAGTAATTTGTTTTTCTGAATACACCCAGAGAAAATCGTGCTGATTTCAGTACCAATCAGGGATTGATAGTGAAGCAACACCGAATGGTACATAAACAATACCGGATTATATGGATGAATCACAAAATGATTAGTACCGTTTGGTACTAGCCTTATTACCGAACTGGTATTGGTTTTAATACCAACCTGTAATTGGTTGTAGCACCAGACCGTTATTGGTTTTAGTACCAAACCGTTATTAATTGTTCCACCCCCTATGGAGGCCAGCGTAGCGCGGAGGTTAGCATGTCCGCCTATGACGCTGAACGCCTGGGTTCGAATTCTGGCGAGACCATCAGAAAAAAATTTCAGCGGTGGTTTACCCCTCCTAATGCTGGCAACATTTGGGAGGTACTATGCCATGTAAAACTTATCTTCAAAGGGGTGTCGCACTGCAGCACACCGTTCGGACTCGGCTATAAAAAGGAGGCCCCTTATCATTGAGCACCAACACAGCATCATTTTCCACACAAAATACTATCATGTTTTTTGATGCCGAATGTTCTTAGAATTTGTATAAATAACCTAAAAGGTGTACAAGAAAACCAAATTTGTTAAAGGGAGGTTTATCTCGAAGATAAATTAAAGTTCCGCTTAGCTAACACGAACTTTATTTTTTCTACGAGAAAACCGACTTTAGAATTGCAATACTGATGGAAAGTTTGTGGTTCTAAAATTCAACATCCCACTCCATTCTTTGATGGTGGTTAAGAAATGATCATTTTCACATTTGACTTGACCTCTTATCTGATCCCTCAAACCAATATCCGCTGCCTAATTCACAAATCTACTTTTCCGGATTAACTTCAATATAATCAGTTCATATTCCTATTTCTCTGCCATAAAGAATGGCCTCTTCCAACTCAAAGTTAAACCATTTTAAATCACCTTTAGCTGCGGCACAATTGCCTATCACTAATCCCCTCCTGTTTTCGCCATAATCCTTAACATATGCCCAAATATGAAAAGGATACTTTGTCACATTAAGGACACACTTTCTTAAAAATTTGATCTAAAGAGGCCAGGTACAGTGTCAGCGACTTTTTGGGCACTTGAGACACACTGACTTCCAAGCGGTGGCCATAAACCAAAAGTCAAGTACATCATACAGTGCCAACGCATACACACATCCATCATTCGGACCATCGAACCGCTAGGAACGTCAATAATTACCTACAAACACATTTTCTCGGTTGACCAAAGCGAAACCGAAGGACATCAATTTTCTATGGAATTTTGGTGTTTTTGGTGATTTTATTTCCACCCATGCCAATGGGAAAACAAAGAAAATATGTGTCAGATGAACATATGCAAATGAGATTAAATTTCTAAAGGAAAAGAATAACAACACCAAAAACTAAAACGATTTGCTAGACAATATGGTTTGGATTAAAGTACAGCAAAGTGAGAAGATTTTTAAATGAAATTGAAATTATATTTCAAAATGCAGTGCATCGAGTACATATGGAACCAATATGGTGGTCATGGTGGCATAAGTACTTAAAATAATAAGAATGTTGGGGGAATACAATGAATGATTTTTTTTTTACACAAACCACCATAGGAAAGGGGGTATATTCATTTAGTCATTCAGCGTAAAAATCTAAGACGATCTAGACATGTCCGTCAGTCTGTCCGTCAGTCTATTGAAATTACGCTATAATCTTCAAAAATAGAGATATTGAGCTGAAACTTTGCACAGATTCTTTTTCTTGTCCATAAGCAGGTTAAGTTCGAAGATGGGCTATATCGGACTATATCTTGATATAGCCCCCATATAGACCGATCCGCCGATTTAGGATCTAAGGCCACTAAAAGCCACATTTATTATCCGATTTTGCTGAAATTTAGGACAGTGAGTTGTGTTAGGCCCTTCGACATCCTCCGTCAATTTGGCTCAGATCGGTAAAGATTTTGATATAGCTGCCATATAGACTGATCCTCCGATTTAGGGTCTTAGACCCATAAAAGCCACATTTATTATCCGATTTTGCTGAAATTTAGGACTGTGAGTTGTCTCAGGCCCTTCAACATCCTCCATTAATATGACTCAGATCGGTTCGGATTTGGATATAGCTGCCATATAGACCGATCCGCCGATTTAGGGTCTTAGGCCCACAAAAGCCACATTTATTATCCGACTTTGCTATAGTTTGGGACAGTGAGTTGCGTTAGGCCCTTCGACATCCTCCGTTAATTTGGCTCAGATCGGTCCATAGTTGGATATAGCTGCCATATAGACCGATCCGCCGATTTAGGGTCTAAGGCCCATAAAAGCCACATTTATTAACCGATTTTGCGAAAATTTTTGGACAGTGAGTTGCCTTAGGCCCTTCAATATCCTCCGTTAATATGACTCAGATCGGTTCACATTTGGATATAGCTGCCATATAGACCGACCCTCCGATTTAGGGTCATAGGCCCATAAAAGCTACATTTATTATCCGATTTGGCTGAAATTTGGGACAGTAAGTTAAGTTAAGCCCCTTGACATACTTCTGCATTATCGCACAGATCGGTCCAGATTTGGATATAGCTGCCATATAGACCGATCTCTCGGTTTTAGGTTTTGGGGCCATAAAAAGCGCATTTATTGTCCGATATTGCCGAAATTTGGGACAAAGAGTTAAGTTAAGCCCCTCCACATATTTCTGCTATGGAACATAAGGTATGAGTTTTGCACCGGATTTTGACGAAAGATGGTTTACATATATTCCCGAGGTGGTGGGTATCCAAAGTTCGGCCCGGCCGAACTTAACGCCTTTTTACTTGTTTTGTCCATAAGCAGGTTAAGTTCGAAGATGGGCTATGTCGGACTATATCTTCATATAGCCCCCATATAGACCGATCCGCCGATTTTGGGTCTTAGAACCTGATGCAGCTCCTATATAAACCGAGCTCTCGATTTGACTTCTTCAGCCCTTACAAGCCGCGATTTTTATCCGATTTGGCTGAAATTTTGCATATAGTATTCTGTTATGACTCTCAACAACTATGCTTAGAACGGTCCAAATTGGTCTACTACCAGATATAGTTCCCATATTTTAGCAGAATCCATGGTGGAGGGTTCCCGAGATTCGGCCCTGCTGAACTTAACATGCTTTGACTTGCTCTTCTTCTCTTTACCTTTCTTATATATGTAAAATTTTATAAGGCCACTTTTATAACCTACACCACCACTGTGGTACCGGGTATTATAAGTTTGTGCATTTGTTTGCAGCGCTAAGAGGGAGAAGATATAGACCCATTGATAAGTATACCGATTGGCTTAGAATCACTTTCTGATTCAAATTAGCCATGTCCGTCCGTCTGTGAGTTCATGTATTCTTGTAATCAAGGTACAGGTCGTTTTTGTTGTCCGATCGTCGACGAGATTTTGCATATGTCACTTTTTTGTCTCAAGAAAGAACTCTGTTGATTTTTGTAAAAATCGGTTTCGATTTAGATATAGCTCCCATATATATGTATCGCCCGATTTGCTCTTAAATGGCCGTAGTAAGGACAATTTTCAACCGATCTACACAAAATTTAGCACGGACTGTTTTGTTACCGATTTTAACATATTTGGGAAATTTCATCAAAATCGGTTCAGATTTAGATATAGCTCCCATATATATGTATCGCCCGATTTACACTTAAATGACCGTATTAACTACAATTTTCAACAGATCAGCACACAATTTGGCATGGATTGTTTTGTTGCTAGTCTTAACATATCTGGGGAATTTCATCAAAATCGTATCAGATTTAAATATAGCTCTCATATATAGGTATCGCCCGATTTGCACTTAAATGGCCCTAGTAACAAAAATCTTCAACAGATCTGCACAAAATTGGGCATAGGTAATGGTGTAACTGATCTAAACATATCTACAAGATATCATCAAAATCGGTTCAGATTTAGATATAGCTCCCATATATATGTGGCGCCTGATTTGCACTTAAATGGCCGTAGTAGCTACAATTTTCAACCGATCTGCACAAAATTTAGCACGGATTGTTTTGTTACTAATCTTCATATATCGGCAAACTTTCATCAAAATCTGTTCAGATTTAGATATAGCTCTCATATATATGTATCGCCCGATTTCCACTTAAATGGCCGTAGTAACTACAATTTTCAACCGATCTGCACCAAATTTTGCATGGATTGTTTTGTTACTGGTCTAAACATAATTGGGAAATTTCATCAAAATAGGTTCAGATTTAGATATAGCTCTCATATATAGGTATCGCCCGATTTGCACTTAAATGGCCCTAGTAACAAAAATCTTCAACAGATCTGCACAAAATTGGACATAGGTAATGGTGTTGCTGATCTAAACATATCTAAAAGATATCATCAAAATCGGTTCAGATTTCGATATAGCTGCCATATATATGTATTGCCCGATTTCCACTTTAATGGCCATAGTAACTAAAATATTCAACAGATCTGCACAAAATTTGGCATGGGTTATTATGCTACTGGTCTTAACAAATCTGGGAAATTTCATTAAAATCGGTTCAGATTTAGATATAGCTCTTATATATATGTATCGCCCGATTTGCACCTAAATGACCGTAATAAGCGCAATTTTCAACAGATCTGCACACAATGTAGCATGGATTGTTTTCTTGCTCATCTTAATATATCTGCAAGATTTCATGAAAATCGGTTCAGATTTCGATATAGCTCCCATATATATGTATCGACCGATTTCCACTTAAATGGCGATAATAACTACAATTTTCAACCGATCTACACAAAATTGGGCATGGGTTATTTTGTTACTGATCTTAACATATCTGCAAGATTTTATCAAAATCGGTTCAGATTTCGATATAGCTCCCATATATACGTATCGCCCGATTTCCAACAAAATGACCGTATTAACTACAATTTTCAACCGATCTGCACAAAATCTAGCACGGATTGTTTTGTTACTGATCTTCATATATCTGCAAGATTTCATCAAAATCGGTTTAGATTTAGATATAGCTCCCTTATATACGTATCGCCCGATTTGCTCTTAAATGGCCGTATTAGCTACAATTTTCAACCGATCTGCACCAAATTCTGCATGGATTGTTTTGTTACTGGTCTTAACATATTTGGGAAATTTCATCAAAATCGGTTCAGATTTAGATATAGCTCCCATAAATACGTATCGCCCGATTTGCTCTTAAATGGCCATAGTAACTAAAATTTTCAACCGATTTGCACAAAATTTGTCAATGATTGTTTTCTTACTGCTCTTAACATATCTGCTAGGTTTCATCAAAATCGGTTCAGATTCAGATATAACTCCCATATATATGTATCGCCGGTAGGGTATTATTAAGTCGGCTCCGCCCGACTTTTTTTCCTTACTGTTTTTAACATCGATAAATGCTATAAAAATTTAAAAATTCCGATTTTATTTACTGTCCCCAAGCAATAAACCATTTTTATTAGCAAATAAACATTTAACATGTGTTATGCTACTTAAATGCCCAACCAATAAACGGTTTATCGTATGTTGCTAATAATACAAAGTTTATCCCCATAACCAACATCATAAAACGTAGAGTTTTACTAAGCTCCAGCCATCAAAAAATGAAAAGGTTTCCTTTTGTACAAAAAGATGTTGATTGATTTGAGCACACATTTCAAAGATATACTAATTTTGAACAAAAACATGAAAATATATAAGCAACCAGAAAAAAAACTACAAACACCAAAGAGAAACAAACTAAATAATAGTGCTTATTAAAAGCTTGCCCAAAGAAGGGCATAACAAAACATTGAATTCGAATGGACGATAGATAGATGCGAAAGGCCGCCTAAATGACTGACGGTCTCAAGTCCATAAGTCTTTTCCATTGATTCATTTTATATGGTCGCCCAAAACTTTGGCGAAAATGATACATCATATTAATATTTGATATGTTATTTGTTAATAATATTTATTTGTGACTGAATGTCTGTTGGTATCTTTTCATTATTTATTTATTTATAAAAATCAAAGAAAAAAATAATTAACATTTGTTGATGATGACCACCCACGCTTACACACTCTCTCTCACACACACACACACACACACATGTACATGCTAGGAGGCTCGTTTGGTTTGTTGCCTTGAGACATTCATAAGATCGTCGTTGTCATAATTTAAACCCTATTTGACGTTATAATGACTCTAGTGTGTCGCCCCTTTTAATAATCATGACAATATAAACATAATAATGACAACAACAGTAACAGTAACAGCAACAGCAACAACAATAACAATAATAAGCGCATTTTGTTACGTCTTTTCAGTTGATTTAAATGAGGTAATTTGTCAAAAGGTTATGAGTTATAAATAATATTTCCCCCACACCCCCCCACCATTAAAAACTGCAAAACATGGTCACACCACACCAAAGTTTGTTTGATGAGCTCGCAAGTGAAATTAATAATTGATTATAAAATTATGTTTAATCCAATATAAGATGAGAAAATAAAATTAATTTGTTAGAAACTGGTTGTAAAAAAACAAAAAATAACACAAAATGGTAAAGGAGGGGTTATTGTACCGTTGCACAGTGAGTCGAATAGAAAAACAAATTAATAGCAAGTAAAAAGGCATTAAGTTCGGCCGGGCCGGGCTTCAAACCCTTGATCGGGAGATCGGTCTATATGGCAGCGAAATATAAATATAGTCCGATCTGAACCATATTTGGGTCAGATGTTGGCAGGCCTAAAACTACTCACTGGTTCAAAATTCAGCGAAATCGGTTAAGCTTTTTTGGGCTTCAAACCCTTTAGGGAAGATCGGTCTATATGGCAGCTACATCTAAATTTAGTCCGATCTTAACCATATTTGGGTCCTATGTTAGGAGGCTTAAAGCTACCAATTGTTTTTAATTTCAGCGAAATCGGGTAAAAAATAAAGCTTTTATGGGCTTCAGACCCGTTATCGGCAGATCGGTCTATATGACAGCTATATCTAAATATAGTCCGATCGAAACCATATTTGGGTCAGATGTTGGTAGGCCCAAAACTACTCACTGTTTCAAATTTCAGCGAAATCGGTTAAAAAACAAAGCTTTTATGGGCTTCGGACTCTTTATCGGGAAATCGGTCTATATGGCTGCTATATCTAAATATAGTCCGATTTGAACCATGTTAAAGTCGGGAGGCTTAATATAACCCACTGTTTAAAATTTCAGTGAAATTGGACAATAAATAAAGCTTTTATGGGCTTCGGACCCTTAATCGGGATATCGGTCTATATGGCAATATAGTCCGATCTGAACCATACTTAAGTCAGATGTCGGGAGGCTTAAAATACCCACTGTTTCAAATTTCAGTGTCATTGGGCAATATATAAAGCTTTTTTGAGCTTCAGACCCATTATCGGCAGATCGGTCTATATGGCAGCTATATCTAAATATAGTCCGATCGGAACCATAATTAGGTCCCATGTTAGGAGGCCTAAAACTACTTACTGTTTCAAATTTCAGCGAAATCGGTTAAAAAATTAAGCTTTTATGGGCTTCAGACCCTTAATCGGGAGATCGGTCTATATGGCAGCTATATCCAAATATAGTCCGATCTGAACCATGTTTGGGTCCTATGTTAGGAGGCCTAAAACTACCCAATTTTTCAAATTTCAAATTTCTTGGATCTTGACTTTTTGAGCCTCTAGGGTGCGCAATCTTATCCGATTGGAATGAAATTTTGCACCACGTCTTTTGTTATGATATCACAACAACTGTGCCAAGTTTGGTTCAAATCGGTTCATAACCTGATGTAGCTGCCATATAAACCGATCTTGAGTCTTGACTTCTTGAGCCTCTAGAAAGTGCAATTCTTATCAGTTTTGCCTGAAATTTTGTACGACGGATCCTCTCATGACCATCAACATACGTGTTTATTATGGTCTGAATCGGTCTATAGCCCGATACAGGTCCCATATAAATCCATCTCTCTATTTTACTTTTTGAGCCCCCAAAGGGCGCAATTCTTATTCGAATTGGCTGACATTTTACACAGGTCTCCCACATATAATTTAATTGTGGTCTAAACCGGATCATATATATCGCTCTAATAGCAGAGCAAATCTTTTCTTATATCATTTTTTGCCAAAGAAGAGATGCCGGGAAAATAACTCTACAAATGCGCTCCATGGTGGAGGATAAGATTCGGCCCAGCCGAATTTAGCACTTTTTTACTTGTTTTCAAATTATAACTTCAGTCTTAATAAACACTCAACGAAATTATTCTTATCTCAAAATGTAACAGAAATCGCCTTTTCCTTCCTAGAATTCATGAACGTATGAAGGCTATATTACATGCTTCCTGTTTTGATTTCTTATCAAAAATATTTAGTTTGACGTAAAGCAAACTCTTGTGTAACACAAAATGAAAAAAAAAAACAACATAGAAAATCAAATCATTAACCACAGGACGAAGACGCCAAAAAGGCACCATTCCACAATGGCTGTGTTGGTTATTAAAGAGAAATTCCATTTAAATGTTTACCAAGACTACGTTGCTTCCCATGTCCCTTGGTGTTGACTACGATTTAGAATTTGGTTTGTTGGCAACACATTTGATAGACTTGTGGCCAACACTGGGACAGACGGAGAGACAGACAGCGAAGGTTTCTTACTGGCAACAATGAGCATTTGCCGTTGACGACTGACTCGTTAATGCTGCCACAATCCCAAAAAAAGGACTCGTTTTCCTTGGTAAGCGTTTTTGGTTTTTTTTCTTCGTTTTGGTTTATATTTGTCAATTGCTTCCAATATCTACAGGAAAAGGCCACCACTGGCAATTCTTTGGTTGGTTAACTCGCAACAGTGGCCACAACAGCAACAGCAACAACACCAGCAACCAGTGCAAACAACAAATTTCGTATTGGTGGCCACAGCAGTAGCTGTGGCGGCAGCGGCGGCGGCGAACTTCGTCACAGCGGAGGCATTTTTCCCTTGCATATTGCTGCGGTTTGTGCGATAATATTTGTTATTTACTTAAACGGAAGGAAGGAAAAACAAAAAACGGAAATGCACATAAATTTATTTTCTCCATATTTATTTGTATGCATGTGCATGTGTGTGTGTGTGTGTATGTGATTGTTTGTTTGAGTGTATGCAATACCAGTGTGAGTATGCGTTTTGCTTATTTGTATTTACTCGCCTTACTATTTGTATTTGATTATGAGTGTTTGTGTAATACACTGAGAAAAAAGGGGGGAAACTTAAAATTTCATGAAAGTTTTGTCCATGGAGATTTCAAGGTAATTTTATCTTTCGAAAATTCCAAAGGAAATTGGATGGTAATTTTTTTTTTGATTAGAGAAAATTTCAGGCAAATTTTGTCTTTAGAGAAAATTTCATGGGAAATTTTGTCTTTAGAGAAAATTTGACGGGAAATTTTGTCTTTAGAGAACATTTCATGGGAAATTTTGTTTTTAGAGAACATTCCATGGGAAATTTTGTCTTTAGAGAAAATTTCATGAGAAATTTTGTCTTTAGAGAAAATTTCATGAAATTTTGTCTTTAGAAAAAATTTCGTGGAAATTTTGTCTTTAGAGAAAATTTCATGGAAATTTTTCTATAGAAAAAATTTCATGGAAATTTTGTCTTTAGAGAAAAATTCATGAAAATTTTGTCTTCAGAGAAAATTTCACGGACAATTTCATGGAAATTTTGTCTTAGGAGAAATTTCATGGAAATTTTGTCTTAATTTTTTTCTTAGAGAAAATTTCACGAAAATTTTTATCCATGAATTTTTCATGGAAAAATTTCATGGAAATTTTTTCTTAAGCGAAAATTTTAATGAAATTTTTTTTTTAAGCGAAAATTCTCTGGAAATTTTATTTTAGGCGAAAATTTCATGGAAATTTTTTTCCATGAAATTTGCATGGAAATTTTGTGATAAGAGAAAATTTCATGGAAAAATTTTTTAAGCGAAAATTTCATGGAAAATTTTTTTAAGCGAAAATTTCATGGAAATTTTTTCTTTAGAGAAAATTTCATGGACATTTTTTCGTTAGAGAGAATATCATGGGAATTTTGTCATCAGAGAAAATTTCATGGAAATTTTGTCTTTACAGAAAATTTCATGGAAACTTTGTCTTTAGAGAAAATTTCATGGAAATTTTTTTTCCATGAAATTATCATGGAAATTTTGTGATTAGAGAAAATTTCATGGAAAATCTTTTTAAGCGAAAATTTCATGGAAATTTTTTCTTTAGAGAAAATTTAATGGAAATTTTGTCCTGAGAGAAAATTTCATGGACATTTCATGGAAATTTTGTCATTAGAGAAAAATTCATGGAAATTTTGTCTGTACAGAAACTTTCATGGAAATTTTGTCGTTAGAGAAAATTTAATGGAAATTTTGTCTTTAGAGAAAATTTCATTGGAATTTCTTCTTTGGATAAAATTTCATAGAAAGTTTCTTTTTAGAGAAAATTTCATGAAAATTTTTTCCATGAAATTTTCATGGAAATTTTGTGATTAGAGAAAATTTTATGGACATATTTTCTTAAGCGAAAATTTCATGGAAATTTTTTCTTAAGCGAAAATTTCATGGAAATTTTTTCTTAAGCGAAAATTTCATGAAAAAACTTTTTAAGCGAAAATTTCATGGAAATTTTTTCTATAGAGAAAATTTCATGGAAATTTCTCCTTAAGAGAAAATTTTATAGAAATTTTTTCTTTACGGAAAATTTTATTTAAATTTTGTCTTTAGAGAAATTTATGGAAATTTTTTCTTTTGAAATTTTTTCTTTCATTGTAATTTTGTCTTTAGAGAAAATTTCATTGAAATTTTTTCTTAAGAGAAAATTTCATAGACAGTTTGTCTTTAGAGAAAATTTCATTGGAATTTCTTCTTTAGAGAAAATTTCATAGAAAGTTTTTTCTCAGAAAATTTCACGAAATTTTTTTTCCATGAAATTTTCATGGACATTTTGTGATTAGAGAAAATTTCATGGAAATTTTTTTCTTAAGCGAAAATTTGATGGACATTTTTTTCATAGAGGAATTTTCATGGAAATTTTTTTCCATGAAATTATCATTAAAATTTTGTGATTAGAAAAATTTTCATGGAAAAATTTTTTAAACCAAAATTTTATGGAAATTTTTTCTTAAGCGAAAATTTCATGGAAATTTTATAACAATTTTGTTTTACGAGAAAATTTCATGGAATTTTTAATTAGAGAAAATTTCATTGAAAATTTCATGACAAAATTTTATAGAAATTTTTTCTTTACGGAAAATTTTATGGAAATTTTGTCTGTAGAAAAAATGTCTGGAAATTTTTTCTTTTGAGAAAATTTCATGGAAATTTTTTCTTCAGAGTAATTTTCATTGTAATTTTGTCTTTAGAGAAAATTTCATTGAAATTTTGTCTTAAGAGAAAGTTTCGTCGACATTTTGTCCTAGAGAATTTCATTGGTATTTCTTCTTTGGAAAAAATTTCATTGAAATTGTTTTCTTAGAGAAAATTTCGCTGAAATTTTTTTCCATGAAATTTTCATGGAAATTTTTGTTAAAGCGAAAATTTCATTGAAAAATTTTTTTAAGCGAAAATTCCCTGCAAATTTTTTCTTAAGCGAAAATTTCATGGAAATTTTTTTCTTAGAAAAAATTTAATGGAAATTTTTTCCATGAAATTGGCATGGAAATTTTGTGATAAGAGAAAATTTCATGGAAAATTTTTTTAAGCGAAAATTTCATGGAAATTTCTTCTGAAGCGAAAATTTCATGGAAATTTTTCCTTTAGAGAAAATTTCATGGAAATTTTGTCTTTTGAGAAAATTTCATGGAAATTTTGTCTTTACAGAAAATTTCATGGAAATTTTTCCTCTGGAGAGAATTTTATGGACATTTTTTCTTTGGAGATAATTTCATAGAAATTTTGTTTTACGATAATATTTCATGGAAATTGTCTTTGGAAATTTTGTCTTAGAGAAAATTTCAAGGAAATTTTGTCTTAGAGAAAATTCATGGAAATTTAGTCTTAGAGAAAATTTCATTGGAGTTTCTTCATTAGAGAAAATTTAATGGAAATTTTTTTCTTGGAGAAAATTTTTTTTGCAGAAAATTTCATGGAAATTTTTTATTAAGAGAAAATTTCATGGAAATTTTGTCCCTAAGAAAATTTCATGAAACTTTTGTCTTTAGATAAAATTTCATGGAAATTTTGTTCGGAGATAATTTCATGGAAATTTTTTCCTTAAAATAATTTTTCACTTTTTTTCTTCGTGTACCCACCGATTAATGATGTTTTTGTAACGATAATACGAAATGCGATTTAGTTCAGCTGTGCGTCCTTTACTCCTTGGCGTTGATAGAAGTAAATATCTTTTGGGAAAATGTCGCCATATTTGCTGTTCATTAGTGTGGTATTGGTGTTGCGTTGTTTGTTGGTTGGTTGCTTGCTTGCTTGCTGGTGCTGACCCAACACAACTTTAAAGCCAGCAACTACTGCGATTGCATGCGTTCCAAGTGAATGAATGTCATGGCATGACATGGTGGTATGCATTGGTCCTTCAACGTTGCTGATTTCAACTCAGTTAGGTTTCTTGCTCATAACCTTCTCACACTATTTGTGCGTCTGTCTGTGCGCCAATTTTTCCAACGGTTCGTTTATCATTTCTTTGGTTAACCAAGTCGCTTGAGATATATTTTTGTTGATAACATACCAAACATGACCTGATATTTTCAGTTTATGGCAAATATTATAACAACATTTTTCTTTCAAAAAGTTGAAAATTGTGTCCACAAATGCTCGCAGCTCCTTGAAGCTATGGTATGGTGGTGCGCCATAGTGCCGTTGGTCAGTGCAACTATCAAAGTGTGTGGAAGTTTATCTGGGAAGGCATTGAATGCGTCTAGACACATTGACTGCTTCTAGTGCTGCTGCTGTTGTTGGTCTATGCTTCATTGGCAGCCCATAAATGAAGAGGAGTAGGTGCTACCTTCCACCTCTTTGTGGGTGTGGGAGCCAAGAAAACTACTCTAAGTTTTTGACGGGGTTGCCAAGTGGTAGGAAAATTCAAAGCCAAAACTGCCCAAAATTTTAAAGATCGGTCTATGTGGCACCTAAATTTAAATCTGGGCCAGATTGCAGAATGATGTCGATGAAAATGAAAAGTGTTCAATATACTATGCCATTTCATCATGGTGAGACTCATTTACTAACACAACTCACTGTCCCAAATTTCGGCAACATATGACAATAAATGTGACGTTTATAGGCTCAAAACCTAAAAACGAGAGATCGGTCTATATGGCAGCTATATCCAAATCTGGACCGATCAAATTGAAGAAGGATGTCGAGGGGCCTAACACAACTCACTGTCCCAAATTTCGGCGACATCGGACAAAAAATACGCCTTTAATGGGCCCAAAAACTTTAATCAAGAGTTAGGTCTATATGGCAGCTATATCCAAATCTGCGCCGATCTGGGTTAAATTGAAGAGAGATGTCGAAGGGCCTAACGCAACTCACTGTCCCAAATTTCGGCAATATCGGACAAAAAATACGCTTTTTATAGGCTCTAAACCTTAAATCGAGAGATCGGTCTATATGGTAGCTATATCCAAATCTGGACCGATTAGGACCAAATTAAAGGAGGATATCGAGGGGCCTAACACGCCTCACTGTCCCAAATTTCGGCGACATCGGAAAAAATACGCCTTTTATGGGCCCATAACCTTTAATCGAGAGATCGGTCTATATGGCAGCTATATCCAAATCTATACCGATCTGGGTCAAATTGAAGAGGGATGTCGAAGGGTCTAACGCATCTCACTGTCCCAAATTTTGGCAATATCAGACAAGAAATATGCCTTTTATGGACCCAAAACCTTAAATCGAGAAATCGGTCTATATGGCATCTATATCCAAATAGGGACCGATCGGGTCCAAATTGAAGAAGGATTTCGAGTGGCCTAACACTACTAACTTTATCATATTTCAGCACAATCGGATAATAAATGTTGCTTTTATAGGCCTAAGACCTTAAATCGGCGGATCGGTCTATATGGGGGCTATATCAAGATATAATCCGATATAGCCCATTTTCGAACATAACCTGCCTATAGACAAAAAAAGAATCTGTGCAAAGTTTCATCTCAATATCTCTATTTTTTAAGACTGTAGAGTGATTTCAACTGGCAGACGGACGGACATGGCTAGATCGAATTAGATTTTTAAGACGATCAAAAATAGGATCGGAAATGAAAATTTCGATGTGTTGCAAACGGAATGACCAAATGAATGTACCCTCATCCTTCGGTGGTGGGTATAAAAATCATGCCTTTGAGGGATTAACAACCACTTTCGAACGCCCCACTTCCTTGTTCTATGTGGAGCTTCTTAAGTATGTCCATAAGTCTGTCGGGTCGGTTTCCTCTTACAGCAATATCCATGTCATAAACTCACACAGCCACTTTTCTTCAAACAAGCAGTACATCTTTGAAATATTCCTCTGCGGACCCATCTCTCAAGACCTACTTAGAAAGTCAATACGATCAAGAATCTTTGTTGGGTCTCTAATTAATATTTCGATGTGTTGACGAAATTAGTCTACCATAGGATGGAGCTTATAATGACTCACCGTATTAGACCCCTACACATTCTTCTTAAATATAATGCTGATCGGATCGTATTTGGTTATGAAGACATATATACCGATCTTCCATAAATAGCTTTATTGCACGATTACGCTGATTTCGGAACAATAAGCTTCGATGGACCCTCGACATTCTTGCTGGATTTGGCATAGATCGGGCCCTGTTTCAATATAGCTGACACGTTTTCACAAATAGTGCATTTTCATCGGTTTTTCTCGAAATGTGATTAATATAATCATTCCTGAGGTGCCTTCCTGCATAGCTAAATCCGACTTCTATCACTCAGGGGTATTATAACATAGTCTGCATAGCAAACGGGTTCATTATATCATATATTTTTCCTTAACTCCGTATGGCCTGTCGTACCCTGTAGAAATTCCGTCTAAATCGAATCCTCTCTTGTCTTTGCTCTCATATGAAACATTTTTCTGCAGAGCATGTACAGATAAAAGTGCATAGAAATTTTTGTACCCACCACCGAAGGATGGGGGTATATTCATTTTGTCATTCCGTTTGCAACACATCGAAATATCCATTTCCGATCCGAAGTATATATATTCTTGATCAGCGTAAAAATCTAAGACCATCTAGCCATGTCCGTCCGTCTGTCCGTCTGTCTGTTGAAATCACGCTACAGTCTTTAAAAATAGAGATATTGAGCTGAAATTTTGCACAGATTCTTTTTTTGTCCATAAGCAGGTTAAGTTCGAAGATGGGCTATATCGGACTATATCTTGATATAGCCCCCATATAGACCGATCCGCCGATTTAGGGTCTTAGGCCCATAAAAGCCACATTTATTATCCCATTTTGTTGAAATTTGGGACAGTAAGTTGTGTTAGGCCCTTCGACATCCTTTGTCAATTTGGCTCAGATCGGTCCAGATTTGGATATAGCTGCCATATAGACCGATTCTCCGATTTAGAGTCTAAGGCCCATATAAGCCACATTTATTATCCGATTTCGCTGAAATTTGGGACAGTGAGTTGTCTTAGGCCCTTTGACATGTTTCTTTAATTTGGTCCAGATCGGTCCAGATTTGGATATAGCTGCCATATAGACCGATTCTCCGGTTTAGGGTCTTAGGCCCACAAAAGCCACATTTATTATCCGATTTTGATGAAATTCGGGGCAGTGAATTGTGTAAGGCCCATCGACATCCTTCGTTAATTTGGCTCAGATCGTTCCAGATTTGGATATAGCTGTCATATAGATCGATCCTCCGATTTATGGTGTAAGGCCCATAAAAGCCACATTCATTATCCGATTTTGCTGAAATTTGGGACAGTGAGATGTGTTAGGCCCTTTGACATATTTCTTCAATTTGGTCCAGATCGGTTCAAATTTGGATATAACTGCCATATAGACCGATTTCTTGATTTATGGTTTTGGGCCCATAAAATGCTCATTTATTGACCGATGTCGCCGAAATTTGGAACAGTGAGTTAAGTTAAGCCCCTTGACATACTTCTGCAATATCGCACAAATCGGTCCAGATTTGGATATAGCTGCCATATAGACCGATATCTAGGTTTTAGGTTTTGGGGCCATAAAAGACGCATTTATTGTCCGATGTCGCTGAAATTTGAGACAGTGAGTTTGGTTAGGCTCTTCGACGTCCTTCTTCAATGTTGCCCAGACCAGTCCAGATTTGAATATAGCTGCCATATAGACCGATCTCTGGATTTAAGGTTTAGGGCCCATAAAAGCGGCATTTATTGTCCGATTTCGCCGAAATTTGGGACAGTGCTTTGTGTTAGGCTCTTTGACATGTTTATGCAACTTGGCCCAAATCGGTCCAGATTTGGATATAGCTGCCATGTAGACCGATATCTCGATTTAAAGTCTCGGCCCCATAAAAGACGCATTTATAATCCGATTTCACTGAAATTTGACACAGTGGCTTATGTTCGGCTTTTCGACATCCGTGTCGTATATAGTTCAGATCGGTATGAGGTATATGAGTATAAGGTATGAAATTTTCACCGAATTTTGATGAAAGGGAGTTTACATATATATATCCGAGGTGGTGGGTATCCAAAGTTCGGCCTGGCAGAACTTAACGCCTTTTTACATGTTTTCTTTGAAATTATTTCTGCAGATTATTTCTTCAGATTTTTTTTTTATTTTGCTTTAAAGGAAATTCTATGAAAATTTTGTCTACCCAGAAAATTTCAGCAAAATTTAGTTGTTTGAAAAAATTGTTATTACAGAAAGTCTGTTTGAAATTTTGATGGCAACTCTGTTTGCTATTTAATGAACATGTGAAGCCAATACTGAAATGCTAGAGTGTCTAGAAATCCCAGTTTTTCTTTTCTTCCATTTATCAGAATCTAAAGAAAGATAATTTATTGGAAATAGCTGTTAGTGGGATATTTCAGAGGTTATTACAATTTGTTTACAATGTAATACAAAATCTATTATTTTTGGGAAAAGGTAATTTACGAGGAATGATAAATAACCTGTTGATAGAATGTCAGGTCAGAAAACCTATTTTCATAAATTTAGGTGTTGGAGATACAAAACATTTTTATTCCCTCCATCATAGCGTAGAGAGTATACTAATTTTGTCATTCCGTTTGTAGCGATCTAGCCACGTGCGTCCGTCCGTCTGTCGAAAGAACGATAGCGGTCGAACGCGTAAAGCTAGCCGCTTGAAATTTTGCACAGACACATAAAATTTATATAGGTCGTTGGGGAGAGCAAATGGGCCATATCAGCATCGAACATCGACCGACCACCCGACTTCATAACCTCCGAACGCCGTACTTTTATTAATCAGAAGGAGGCCGATTGAGTCGGCTTCAGAGAGTACACTTCAGTGAAGTAACACCCTCTCCAATGGGCTAGCTGACGAGAGGAAATCCTGAGACATCGTTAACACAGCAGCCGCGCAATTTATACCAGCCGGTCGAATACCCCAAGTGCGGATCAATTTTCCAATCTCGAACCGTGTTTATGGTAGTCAACGAACATATGCGGAATTTGTGGCTGGAACACTTGGAGCGATGTAGGTACCGGTTTAGGCAAGCTGTAGTCTACTGTGAAGTCACTCTTGGACCCCGGTAGACAGGATAACAGGATCTCTGTCGACGTAACTGTAATTGATCCGAAGAGATGCGCCAGGTTTTTCAACCGTAAATTAATTGTGCATCCAGAGAGTGACAGGGCTGAGTGACATAAGTCGTATCCGTGTCTCCGAGCCGATGGGCAATCATCACAGTTTACCATGGGCGAAGTTACAAATATCATCCGTGGCCCCAATGCCTTGGATGGCATTGGGCCCCTTTGGAATCTCCACACTGTTGCTGAAGAATTCGGAACTACCTGGAGTTGAGTAACTTACAACTGTCCTCAACCTGTCTTTTAACCCTAGTATAGATCCCTGTCTGTCTGGAAGATGGGATGCCGCAAATGAAGCCTGGAAATGACCCGAGTTTGGGGAAGTCGATCACCCTTCTATTACCAGTAGCCAAGACGATTGAGGCACTACTCCTCCCACCCCTCGTTGGAGAATTTCCATTCGCCGGGCATCAGCATAGATTTGGAATACAGCACAACAACTGTCATCACCGCACACATTTGTGGTGATGACAGTCAATCAGTCCACATCACATGGCATGTCCTCGTGGCACTGGACGGTCCTCGTGACACTGGACGGTCCTCGTGGCACTGGACGGTCCTCGTGGCACTGGACCTATCGAAGGCATTCAGCCATGCCAAACTATTAGAGGATATTGCCCACATGCCCCTCCCGTCAGGCCAGAAACCCAAAGTCGCGAATTATCTGTGTGGTCGCCAGTCATTTGTGGAATTTGGGGATAAGAAGTCGAAGCACCATAGAGTGAAACTGGGAGTTTCCCAAGGCGGCGTGATATCTCCGGCACTGTTTAACATTTACCTTTTCTCCATTCCACCCTTCAGACGGCATAGAGATCGTATCATATGCGGACGATGGTACTATCATGGCATCAGACCCCCCCCCCCCCACCCATTGATGACGTCTGGAATAGGTTGAACGTCTACCTCAAATAGTTTGCCTCTTATTTCGCTGCAAGAAAGTTTAAGATATCTGCCAACAAATCTTCAGCACATTGTTCACTACAAATATGCGTGAGATGAGTACTGAGCTGAAAGTGATTATCGATGGAGAAATGATTCCGACCATCAAGTGTCCCAAAATACTTGGCGTCATATTTGACAACTCTAACACATTTTAGCCGCCTGTCACAGCAATTTGCGATAAGGTTAAAGGCAGAAACAAGGTCCTCAAGTCACTTGCCGGCAGCAATTGGGCTGCTGACAAAGAAAGCTTGATGACCACGTACAAAGCAATTGGCCGATCTGTGGTAAGTTATGCAACGCTAGTGTGGTCTAGTCAGCTTTGTGACACACAGTGGAACGATATTCAGATTTGGATCCCTTCAAACTGCGACGGGCTATCTTCTTAGTTTCCATTTGTACCACCTCCATCAGGAGACAAGGAACCTACCCGCGAGCAGAAATAACTACATGCTGTCCAAGCAATACCTTTTGGGCTGTTATCGCCTGGACCACCCTAACCATCATCTTGTGGATAGGTATCCACAGCCCAGAAGCCTTAAGGTAGATCTACATGATGTAGAGCGTGAAGTTCGGCGCTACATGAGAGAACCTCTAGGTCAAGCAGCATACCAAGCGGGTCTAGACAACATTCATGCGGAAACGGTAGTAGATGCGGTAAATAGCTTCCGGCTAAATGTAATCCTTGGAGAACGACCACCTCCCATTGCAACTGAAGGAATTGACCTCCCCTGGCAAACCATAATAGTTCTGGCTTTAATTTCGATCCGGCATATGCAGCCGCCTCCACTACTACAGAGCAACGATTGATGCCAACGTGCAGGATTTATGTCCCAATTGTAACCAGGGACCGCATGATACACGTCACCTGTTTAACTGCTCGGCCAAACACACTCGACTCAGACACAGATCCCTGAGGACGCACCCCATCTTAGTCGCAGAGTTCCCGGGTCTTGATACTCAACAGAATCAAGCAGACGAAAAATAGAACACAATAAACTGCTACAACAACAACAACAACGATCTAGACATGTCCGTCCGTCTATCCGTCTGTCTGTTGAAATCACGCTACAGTCCTTAAAAATAGAGATATTGAGCTGAAACTTTGCACAGATTCTTTTCTAGTCCATAAGCAGGTTAAGTTTGAAGATGGGCTATATCGGACTATATCTTGATATAGCCCCCATATAGACCGATCCGCCGATTTAGGGTCCTAGGCCCAAAAAAGTCACATTTATTACCTGATTTTGCTGAAATTTGGGACAGTGAGATGTTTTAAGCCCACCAATATTCTTCTTCAATTTGGCCCCGATCGGTTCAGATTTGAATATAGCTGCCATATAGACCGATCTCTCGATTTTAAGTTTTGGGCCCATAAAAGCCGAATTTATTGCCCTATGGCTCCCACATTTGGGACAATGAGTTGTGCTAAGCCCTTCGATATCCTTTTTCAATTTGGCCCAGATCGGTTCAGATTTGAATATAGCTGCCATATAGACCGATCTCTCGATTTTAGGTTTTGGGCCCATAAAAGCCGAATTTATTGCCCTATGACTCCCAAATTTGGGACAGTGAATTGTGTTAGGCCCTCCGATATCCTTCTTCAATTTGGCCCAGATCGGTTTAGATTTGAATATAGCTGCCATATAGACCCACTCACCGATGTAGGGTCTTAGGCCCATAACATCCACATTTATTATCCGATTTTGCTGAAATTTGGGACAGTTACATCTTTCTTCAAATTGTCCGATTTCGCCGAAATTTGGGACAGTGAGTTGTATTAGGCTCTTCGACATTTTACTGAAGCTTGGCCCAAATCGGTGCTTATTTGAATATAGCTGCCATATAGGCCGATCTCTCGATTTAAGGATTTGGGCCTATAAAGGCGCATTTATTGTCCGATGTCGCCGCAATTTGGGACAGTGAGTTGTGTTAGGTACCTCGACATCTTTCTGCAATTTTGCATAGATCGGTTCAAATTTGGATATTGCTGTCATATAGACCGATCTCTCGATTTAAGGTTTTGGGCCCATAAAAGGCGCATTTATTGTACGATGTCGCCGAAATTTGGGACCGTGAGTTTTGTTAGGCCCTTCGATATCCTTCTTCAATTTTGCCCAGATCGGTTCAGATTTGAATAAAGCTGCCATATAGACCGATCTCTCGATTTAAAGTTTTGGGCCCCTAAAAAGCGCATTTATTGACCGATGTCGCCGAAGTTTCGGACATTGCGTTTTGTTAGGCCACTCGATATCTTTCTGTAATTTGGCCCAGATCGGTTCAGATTTGAATATAGCTGCCATATAGACCGATCTCTCGACTCAAGGTTTTAGGCCTATAATAAGCGAATTTATTGCCCTATGGGTTCCAAATTCGGGACAGTGAGTTCTGTTAGGCCCTTCGATTTTCTTCTTCAATTTGGCCCAGATCGATTCAGATTTGAATATAGCTGCCATATAGACCGATCTCTCGATTTAAGGTTTTGGGCCCATAAAAGGCGCATTTATTGTCCGATGTCGCTGAAATTTGGGACAGTGAGTTGTGTTAGGTACCTCGATATCTTTCTGCAATTTTGCGTAGATCGGTTCAGATTTGGATATAGCTGTCATATAGACCGATTTCTTGATTTAAGGTTTTGGGCCCATAAAAGCGCATTTATTGTCCGATTTAGCCGAAGTTTCGGACATTGCGTTTTGTTAGGCCATTCGATATCTTTCTGTAATTTGGCCCAGATCGGTTCAGATTTGAATATAGCTGCCATATAGACCGATTTCTCGATTCAAGGTTTTGGGCCCATAAAAAGCGAATTTATTGCCCTATGGCTCCCAAATTCGGGACAGTGAGTTCTGTTGGGCCCTTCGACATCTTTCTGCAATATGGCCCAGATCGGTTCAGATTTGGATATAGCTGCCATATAGACCAATCTCTCGATTTAAGGTTTTGGGCCCATAAAAGGCGCATTTATTGTCCGATGTCGCCAAAATTTGGGACAGTGAATTGTGTTAGGCCCTTCGAAGTCCTTCTTTAATTTGGCCCTCATCGGTCCAGGTTTGGATATAGCTATCATATAGACCGATGCTCCTATTTAGGGCCTTATGCCTACAAAAGGCGCATTTATTATCCGATGTCGCCGAAATTTGGGACATTGCGTTAGGTTAAACCCCTTGACATAGTTCTGCATTATAGCACAGATCGGTCAAGATTTGGATATAGCTTCCATATAGCCCGATCTGTCGATTAAACGGGCCCATAAAAGGCGCATTTATTATCCGATTTTGACGAAATTTGGGACAGTGAGTTATGTTAGGCCCTTCGATATCCTTCTTCAATTTGGCCCAGATCGGTTCAGATTTGAGTATAGCTGCCATATAGATCGATCTCTCGATTTAAGGTTTTGGGCCCTAAAAGGCGTATTTATTGTACGATGTCGCCCCAATTTGGGACAGTGAGTTGTGTTAGGCCCTTCGACATCCTTCTTCAATTTCACTCAGATCGGTTCAGATTTGGATATACCTTATATGGGACATAAGGTATATATTTTTCACCGGATTTTGAGGAAAGGTGGTTTAAAAATATACCTGAGGTGGTGGGTATCCAAAGTTCGGCCCGGCCGAACTTAACGCCTTTTTGTTAGTTTTTTGTACATTTTTAGCCGAATCCATAGTGGTGGGTTTCCAAAATTCAGTTTGTGGAATAAATCAAAACTTCAGGCCTTTAGTTAAGGCTACATCTCCTTCAAGCGTTTCTAAAAATCAAATTGCTTATTATTCTTTCCTTCATCAAATTCCTTCTTCATTCTAAGCGCCATGGCGCATATTTTATGTTCATATTTCTTCCAAAAGAAATTTTGATATTGCGTTTTTATGATATCCACTCTGTGCGTTGATATTGCCCTCTATGCCGGACTCCATGTAGTCCATGTTTATTTGTCTTTGATTTGTTATTGCTCGTGTTATTGTCTAAACAATGTCCGCCACCGCATGCAGGCCTTAATGCATGCCTTCGCACACTCTTTTAGATGTACAATGTATTGTTCATATGATTACACATGTCCCTCGCTGCTGCTGCTGCTGCTGGTGAGGTGATGTGATGTGCTGTGGTATGGTGTGGATGATGACGATGGTGATTGGATTGTATTGGGATTTTCAAATTAGAATTGTTGAATTTGGCTTTTATTTAATTTGCTCCATTTAACAAATGGTTGTTCAAAATGTTGTTTATTTACACATTTCGATATTTTTTCGGATGATTGCATTTTTTTTTCTGTTCGAAAATTGCAAAATAAATATTTAATCTTAAGAATTGAACACACAAAGATTATGAAATAAAAAAAAATAAACATGGATTTGGCAATTTTCGTACGATAACACACAGAGAATTGGGTCAGTCAAGGATATGATGATTGGGATTTCGAAAGCTGTTGAAAATTAAAAATAAAATTTTTCAGCTTTAAACACAAAGGTTCTCCCTTCATGCTTATGTTCACTCTTCATGATGGCAAGTGGGCCAAATATAGTTTCCGATTGTTTCTCTGTTTTCCTCTTAAAATTATTGTCCTAATCCAGAATTTTTTTTTGTTATCATTGCCATTATTAATTACATTTTTGTTCATAACAAAGTTCCAAGTCCTCTTAACCTGATCTTATTTTTAGCCCAAAATACAGTTAACCATTATTTGGCGCTTACAAAAGGCAATGGCCTTTAAAAGCCGTTCGCCACTTTCTAGGTCGGCTGTCTGGCATAACAAAAGCATCCATCTTCCGATGACCTTGAAAAACAAAAAAAAAAATAATTTATATTCATTTGTTATTGTCATTGTCATGTTGGTAAATACATCTCGTCCTGCTCACCATCGCCAGCAACAACAACAAGAACAACAACAGTAAAATTGCTATATAAATAACAAAGTTAGAGCAAATATGATTGCAATAAAGCCGTCAACCGTCAGACATCAGTCTGACATTCATGTCTCTTCATAGTCTTTCTCTCTCTCTCCGCCTAGCCAACTCTGTATGAGCACCAACAACATTTGACAAGTTTTCAAAAGTCATCATGACAAGAGCAGATTTTCACCGAGTTTTAGATAGAAGCAGCAGCAGCAGCACCACCACCACCACCACCAACACCAACAAAAACAACTACAACTTAGCCAACTCAACCAATAGCTCAAATAAAATGAATGACTTGACATCAGACAAAAATCTGTCAGTGGTGTTGTTGCTGTTGTTGTTGTTGCTGCTGTCGGTAGTTAGTCAGTGGAAAATCTTGTGTTACACATCCATGCCATCAGAAAAACCCATGGCTATATAAACGCGCCACTGCTGCTGCTGCTGCTGCTGTTACACCGTTGTTGGGCCTGCTGTCGGGATATGCAGGAAGAGCAGTGTAACGCCACAGACGGGCGAGTGATTTGGCATGTCAAACGCAATTTTATTGACTGTTGATCCCTATTTTGACACCTAAAACATAATTTTTAACTCCTCGTCATGGCTCGTCAAGTTCGCTGGTACTCTCTGAGTGCTAAGGTGGTGGCATTGCGTTTGTGGTTCGATGTTTCCATACCCGGTTTTTGCTGGTGGCGCCTTATGCCTGCTGGGCCATATTTAATCGTTTTATGTGTGTAGGGATTTTTAAGGCCTCCCCTCCCCACCATAGGATGGGGGTATACTAATATCGTCATTCAGTTTGTAACACATCAAAATATTGATCTGAGAATCAATGAAGTATATAAAGGGTGATTTTTTAAGAGCTTTTGGGAAAGTTTTTCCAAAAAAACAAGTAAAAAGGCATTAAGTTCGGCCGGTCCGAATTTTGGATACCCACCACCTCGGGTATATATGTACACCCACTTTCGTCACAATCCAGTGAAAATTAGATAACTTATGCAACAAAATTCGGCAAGGATATTGGGTGGTCTAATAAGTCAATGTAGAATTTTGTATTTCCAATTTCAACAAAATCGGGCAATACATAAAGCTTTTATGAGCTTCAGACCCTTAATCGGCATATCGGTCTATATGACAGCTGTATCTTCATACAGCCCGATCTTTACAAAATCGAATAAAAAATAAAGTTATTATGGGCTTCATACCTTATATCAGGAGATTGGTCGGTATGGCAGCTATATCTAAATATAGGCCGATTCGAACCATATTTGGATCCTATGTTTGGAGGCGCAAAACGACTCGCTGTTTCAAATTTCAGCGAAATCGGATAATGAATAAAGCATTTATAGCCTTCAGACCCTTTATCGGCAGATCGGTGTGTATGGCAGCTATATGTAAATATAGTCCGATCAGAACCATATTTAGATCGGATGTTGGGAGGATTAAAATAACCCACTGTTGCAAATTTCAGCGAAATCGGGTAATGAATAAAGCTTTTATAGCCTTCAGACCCTTTATCGGGTGATCGGTCTAAATATAGTCCAATCTGCACCATATTTGGTTCGTATGTTGGAAGGCGTAAAACTACTCACTGTTTCAGATTTCAGCGAAATCGGTTAACAAAAAAAGCTTTTATGGGCTTCAGACCCTTTATCGGGAGGCCGGTCTATATGGCAGCTATATGTAAATATAGTCCGATCTGGAAAATATTTGGATCCTATATTGGGAGGCGTAAAACTACTCACTGTTTAAAATTTCAGCAATATCGGTTGAAAAATTATGCTTTTATGGGCCTCAGACCCTTTATCGGGAGATCGGTCTGTATGGCAGCTATATGGAAGCTATATCCAGATATAGTTCGATCTGAACCATATTTGAGTCAGATGTCGGGAGGCTTCAACTAACCCACTATTTCAAATTTCAGCAAAATCGGTTAACAAAAAAAGCTTTTATGGGCTTCAGACCATTTATTTGGAGATCGGTCTATATGGCAGCTATATCTAAATATAGTCCGATCTGAACCATAGTAAGGTCGGTTGTAAGAATAACTCAAAGTTTCAAATGTTAGCGAAGTCGGTTAATAAATAAAGCTTTTTATGGGCTTCAGACCCTTTATCGGCAGATCGGTCTATATGGCAGCTATATCTAAATATGGACCGATCAATTCCATAGATAGGTTAGATGTCGGGAGGATTAAAATAACCCACTGTTGCAAATTTCAGCGAAATCGGGTAATAAACAAAGCTTTTATGGTCTTCAGACCCTTTATCGTGAGATCGGTCTATATGGTAGCTATATTTAAATATAGTCCGATCTGAACCATATTTGAGTCAGATGTCGGGAGGCTTCTACTAACCCACTATTTCAAATTTCAGCAAAATCGGTTAACAAAAAAAGCTTTTATGGGCTTCAGACCCTTTATTTGGAGATCGGTCTATATGGCAGCTATATCTGAATATAGTCCGATCAGAACCATATTTAGGTCGGATGTTGAGTGGTCTTAAACTACTCACTGTTTTAAATTTTAGCGAAATCAGGATATAAATAAAGCTTTTATGGGCTTCAGACCCTTTATTTGGAGATGGGTCTATATGGCAGCTATATCTATATATAGTCCGATCTGAACCATAGTAAGGGTTGGTGTCAGGAGGCTAAGAATATCTCAAAGTTTCAAATTTTAGCGAAGTCGGTAAAAAACAAAGCTTTTATGAGCTTCAGACCCTTTATCGGCAGATCGGTCTATATGATAGCTTTATCTAACTATGGGCCGATATAATTCATATTTAGGTCAGATGTCGGGAGGATTAAAATAACCCACTGTAGCAAATTTCAGCGAAATCGGGTTATAAGTAAAGTTTTTATGGTCTTCAGACCCTTTGTCGGGAGATCGGTCTATATGGCAGCTATATCTAACTATGGGCCGATCTAATCCATATTTAGGTCAGATGTCGGCTGGATTAAAATAACCCACTGTTGCAAATTTCAGCGAAATCGGGTAATAAGTAAAGCTTTTATGGTCTTCAGACCCTTTATCGTGAGATCGGTCTATATGGAAGCTATATCTAAATATAGTCCGATCTGAACCATATTTGAACCCTACGTTGGGAGGCGTAAAACTACTCACTGTTTCAAATTTCAGCGAAATCGGTTAAAAAAGAAAGCTTTTATGGGTTTCAGACCCTTAATCGGGAGTCCGGTCCATATGGCAGCTTAATCTAGATATTGTCTGATCTGAATTATATTTGGGTTAGGTGTCAGGAGGCTTAAATTAACCCACTATTTCAAATTTCATAGAAATCGGGTAATATGTAAAGTTTTTATGGTCTTCAGACCCATTATAGGGAGATCGGTCTATATGGTAGCTCTGTCTAAATATAGTCCGATCTGAATAGTCAATAGACATTTTATCGGAAAATCGCTCTATATAACAGCTATATCCAAATATGGTCCGATTTGGCCCGTTCAAGAACTTAACCAGTGTGCATCAAAAAGACGTATCTATGCCAAATTCAATCTATAGTACAGTCCTTATAATTTAATGTTTTAAGATTATTTCATGCAAATATTGACCGTGACTGCGCCTCCAATGGGCCATCCGCTTATTCCAATTTTGGCATACCCTTTCCAACATTTTGAACGGTATCTCACGAATAAATCTTTCAATGTTGTCTTCCTATGCGTCAATTGAAACGGGCTTGTCTGTATAGACATAAGCTTTAACATAGCCCCACCAAAGAATTGTCTAAAGGCGTTAAATCGCACGATCTAGGCTGCCAAATGACCGGTCCCGAACGTGAAATAAAAAGTTCACAGAACTCGTCTCTCAATACGTCCAGCCCAAATGTGAAATAAAATCTTCACCCAACTCGCCTCTCAATAAGTCCATTGTTACCCGTGCTGTGTGGCATGTGGCACCGTCTTGTTGAAACCCTATGTCATGCAATTCAAGTTCATTCATTTTGGATATCATCTAACGATAGGGCTCACCATTCACAGTTACGTTACGATTCGCATCATCCTGGAAGAAGTACTGTCCAATGATGCCACCAGCCCATAAACCGCTTCAAAGTGTGACATTTTCTGGATGCATTGGTAGCTCTTGCAATGCTTCTGGCTGATCTTCACTCCAAAATTGACAGTTGTGCTTATTTACGTAACCATTGAGCCAAAAATGAGCTTCGTCGCTCAGAAGAAGCGAGCGATGAACTTTCTTAAAGAACACGAATTTTGATAATAAAATTCAATAATTCGCAAGAGTTGTTCGTTTTTTGGACGATTCATGGTTAAATTATAGACCAAACTGAAGATGTTTGATAGCGAAGCAAAACAGGAGACGTGAGTGGCTGTCTAGAACAGCGTTCCCAAAAAGGTAACAGCTAAAAAATCATCCTTTATATATGTTCTGAATCGTCTTGTCGATTTAGCCATGTCTTTCAGACAGCAGGCTGTCTGTCCGCACCCCAACTTTGAAGCACTAAAGCTAGGCGTTTGAAATTTTGCACAAATACTTTCCACTAGAGTAGTTCGTTTGCGATTGTGAATAGGCCACATAGGTCCATGTTTATTTCTCTTTCGAGATCAGCTCAATGATCGGAGATTTTCATGGCAAATGGAAAAGGAAAGCCAAAGATCGCAAGTCACACCAACCACTATGGGACGAGTTTCGTAATTTAGTTACAATTGAAGGGTGTGAAGGTTTCAAGGTCCTTGCGTTGGTATGTTGTACTTATACAGATTTTATTGCAAATACTCCTCTATGATATAAATGCCACACAAACTAAGTTTGGCAACCCTGTCTTTTGGCTGTGCTTTTTTTTACCAATGCATGTGTTTTTGTGTAATGGCATATGTTTTGTCTACCCAAATTACACTACTCCCATGGTATGCATATGATTCTGTATATCTGTTGGAAGATGTATTTATTGCTTCGAACTTTAGACAACACCAACGGCTCTCGCTGTTGCTCCGTATGTTTAGGTTCGAATCCCGTCCGGGCATCGCCGAATTTTTCCATTTTCAAGTTTTTTGCCTGTTCATGTTTTGAGGTAGCTGCTATATAAACCGATCTCGGATCTTGACTTCTTGAGGTTTGAATGCCAATAACTGTCCCAACCATGGTACAAATAGGTTTGTAACCTGATATAGCTCCCATATAAAACGGACTTGAATTTTTACTTCTTGAGCATTATCCGATTTGCCTGAAATTTGTCATGAGTTATTTTGTTTGGACTTCCTACAACTGTGCCAGGAATGGCCTAAATCGGTTCATAACCAGATATGGTTAGGTTTGGTTGGGTTGAAAAAGAGAGTGTGAATATCAATCCGCCCCATGCCACTGTGGACATACTCCTAAGCCGGTAATCGGATTGTTGTGCACTCTAAAAACTAAAAAGTAATTGTTAAGTTAGGAGTTCTGTGCTTCTTACAAAATTCTAAATTGTTTTACATACCATCCTCAGAGAAGTCATTAATCTCCTTCTTACATTCCAAGCTTGTTCGCGATTTTACCGTCCTGGTTGTTGTTGCTTTTATGGCCTTCTTACTGTCCGTAAAGATGTTCACATTCGATGTCCTCGCGTTAGCACCACATTATCTCACGCATTCCGTGATCGACCGGATCTCCGCCTGCAGGACCGTATTATGGTCAGGCAGCCTAAAACAGATCTCAGTCGCTGGGTTCTCAATGTAGACCCCCAGGTCCACTCTGTCCTCCAGCTTTGATCCATCCGGGTAACAACATGATCTTCTAGATGTCAATACTAGTGTTCCGTCAGTCCAAGACTATGCCGCTGGCAGCAGTGCCTCGCACTCAATCTCAAGTGTCGTCTCAGGCATCAAATCGGAAACCTCTTTCCTTCCTTCCAGATTTCCCACCGTCACCGCGATGGTATAACCTGATATAGCTGCCATAAAAACCGATTTCAGAACTCGAATTCTCATGACTATGGAGGGTGCAATTCTTAACCGATTTCGCTGAAACTTTGCATAAGGTGTCTTGTTTTGAATTTCATTAACTAAGCCAAGATAGGTCCAAATCGTTTCATTATCTGATATAGCTGCCATATAAACCGATCTCGGGTCTTGATTTCTGGAGACTCTAGGTGACTCTGCTATTCTTAACCGTTTTGGCTGAAATGAAGCAGCAAGAGGTGTTTTTGCTATGACTGCCAATAACTATACCAAGAACGGTCCAAAACGGTTCGAAACCTGTTATAGCTCCCACATGAATAGATATTCATATATGACTTCTTGAGCCGCTAGAGGGCGCAATTATTGTCCGATTTGGCAGAAATTTCGCATAAGGTGTTTTTCTTTGACTGCCAATAATTGTGCCAAGAATGGTGGATAACCTGATATAGCTTCCATATGAACCGATCTTCATAGGTTCCCCTAGAAGTTCCAGAAGAGGAACCTCTAGGGGGCTCAGTTCTTATCCGATTTGGCTGAAAATTTTCACTTTCTATAACTGTGAGAATATTTGATTTCTTGAGCTTCTGGAGGGTTCAATTCTTATCCGATTTCGTTGAAACTTTTCATTAGGTGCCCCGTTTTGACTTTCAATAACTGTACGAAGAATAGTCCAAATCGGTGGATAACCTGATATAGCTGCCATATAAACCGATCTAGATCTTGCCTTCTTGAGACTCTAGAGGGCGTAATTCTTATTAGATTTTACTGAAATATTGCATAAGGTGTTTCGTTTTGACTTCATTGAGCTGAAATTTTGAATGAAGTGTCTTGCTATGACTTCCAGTAACTGTGCTAAGTAAGGTTCAAATCGGTTCATAACCTGATATAGCTGTTATATAAACCGATCTTGACTTTTTGAGCGACAATTCTTATCCAATTTGGCTGAAAATGTGCATAAAGTGTTTTGATATAACTTCCAATAATAGCGCTAAGCATGGTTCAAATCGGTCCATAAACTGATTTAGCTGTCATATAAACCGATCTTGGATCTTGACTTCTTGAGGCACTAGAGGGCGCAATTCTTATCTGATTTGGCTGAAATTTTACATGACGTGTTTTGTTATGGCTTTCAATAACTAAGCTAAGTATGGTTCAAATCGTTCCATAGCCTGATCTAGCTGACATATAAACCGATTTGGAATCTTGACTTCTTGAGCCAGTAGAGGGAGCAATTCTTATCCAATTTGGCTGAAATTTTACACGAGGTGTTTTGTTATGACTTCCAAAAACTGTGCTAGGTATGGTTCAAATCGGTATATAACCTTGAATAGCTGTCATATAAACCGATCTGGGCCGCTAGATGGCGCAATTATTATCCGACATGGCTAAAATATTGCATTCATAAACCGATGTGGAATCTTGATTTCATGAGTCTCCAGAGAGCGCAATTCTTATCCGATTTGGCTGTTTTGGTGTAGTGTCCAATACCGTGTCCATAACCTGGTATAGATGTCATATAAACCGATCTGGGATCTTGATTCTTGAGCCACTAGAGGGCGTCATTTTTATCCGATATGGCTGAAATTTTGCACAACGTGTTTTGTTACGACTTCCAATAACTGTACCATATATGGTTCAAATCGGTCCACAGCCTGATCTAGCTGCCATATAAACCGATCTGGGATCTTGACTTCTTGAGCCTATAGAGGGCCAAATTATTATCCGATTTGGTTGAAACTTTGTACAACGGCTTCTCCCATGACCTTCAACATACGTGTCGAATATGGTCCTATACGGTCGATATCCTGATACATCTTTTATCCTTTATTTACCAAAAAAGAGATATCGGAAAAAGAACTCGACAAATACGATCCATGGTGGAGTGTTTATAAGATTCGGCCCAGACGAACTTAACACGTTTTTATTTAAACTTTAATTTTAAGGTAATTTCATCAAATGCCTGATTTTGAGAACTAAAAATATTGGCAACACTGTTAAGCAGGGACTCTAAGGGAATGACTGAGTGCCAAGAGTTTATGAGTGACAGAATGGTTTGTTTGGGGGCTATATGACTGGCGGCTGTCATGTTGAAGACGACGTCGGCGGTGGAGGTGGTAACAGCAAAACGACGGTGACTGATTTTCGCCCAAAACTCGCTCACTTTCAGTCACGGTGTTGATGAAGCCTAAGGGCTGCAGGCTGTGGCAATGATGGAAAAGAGTGTTCTTTCCCTACAATAAAATGTCCTCCACCAATAGGGGGCGCTTTGCAACGGATGGAAGTCTATGTTTAATGTGGCTGTCATTTGATTTACTTTTTGCTGTTGTTGTTCTATTTGTAGGGTGGTTGACTTGTTTGGGTGCTTCTGATTCTGATGTGGGATACGGATTCTGCTGCTGGTGCTGCAATGGCTGCTGTAAACTGTGCCATTTGCTGTGTGTGTGTGTGTGTGTGTGTGTGTGTGTGTGTGTGTGTGTGTGTGTGTGTAGCTGTTAAGGCTCTTGTCATGAATTTGTCAGTTTTAGGTTAAATTTTTGATGGCCGTCGTCGCGACACCAAATAAAAACAGCAACAAACAGCAACATCGGGGGCAATGTCTGTATTCTGTCTTCTCTGAAATTCATTTGTTTTTGCAATGTCATTTAAAGACTGCATGAGATTGGGGAAGTTGTTGGAATTGTTTGGTTAAGGATTTTAATACAAGAAAAATATTCTTGAAGAGAGTGCTCAGTTTGAGTGATAACACATTTTTAAATGTGCTTCGGTTTTAGAAAGAGGACAAAAAAAATATTTTAAGAATATAGAGGGTGTATAATGGAACCAAAGAAGTTTTTGGCATAGTTCTCTGAGTCATTTTAGATGTCGGAAACCAAAATAGAAATTTCATCCAACACAGCGCTACCCAGGGAAGACTTGTACTACTAACTACTAAATTTCCCATGAACATGTCATTTAGGGATAGAGCATACTGCCCTTATATCATTGAGTGCAGTCCGAACGCAAAGATTAGGGGCTTCCATTTTAATGCCGAGTCCAAACGGCGTGCATCATAGCGACACCACCTGGCAGAGAAATTTTAACGTGGCAGGATTCCCCACATATGAAGCCAGCATTACCCAGCGCCGCTTTTTCTTATATTCATGCCGAGATTTGAACTCAAACTTTTGGTGTCATAGGCGGACTTGTTAACCTACGGTGGCCTCAAAACTCGTAAGGTCTGCTTCAATCAGGCTTGATAACAGCCCTTTAAAGTCATCTAATAGAAGGACCGTATGCCTTCTAAAATGAAGTTTCACAGAGGACTTCTTTTAACCGTTTGAAATTTTTAGGAAGGGATGCTAGCCAAGTCTACCGTTTGTCTGTCCGTCCATGTGTCTATGGCAAGCACCTTAACTTTCCCTTTTGAAATTTTGCACAAATTCTTCTTATTAGTGAGGGTCGGTTGGGATTGTAAATGGGCCCTATCGGTCCATGTTTTGATATAGCTGTCATATAAACCGATCTTGGATCTTGACTTCTTGAGCCACTAGAAGGCGCAATTCTCTTTCGATTTGGCTGAAATTGTACATGACGTGATTTGTTATGACATCCAACAAATGTGCTAAGAATGGTTAAAAGCGGTCCATAACCTGATATAGCTGTCATATAATAAACCGATGTGGGGTCTTGACTTCCTGAGCCTCTAGAGGGCGCAATTCTTATCCGATATGGCTGAATTTTTACATGAGGTGTTATGTCATGACTTCCAAAAACTGTGCTAGGTATGGTTCAAATCGGTATATAACCTAATATTGCCGCCATATAAACCGATCTGGGATCTTGACTTCTTGAGCCACTATAGGGCGCAATTCTTATCCGATATGGCTGAATTTTTACATGACGGGTTTTGTTATGACTTCCATCAACTATGCTGAGAATGGTTCAGATCGGTGCATAACCTGACTTAACTGTCATATAAATCATAAACTGGTATAGCTGCCATATAAACCGATTTGGGATCTTGACTTCTTGATCCTATAAGGGGCGCAATTATTATCCGATATGGCTGAAATTTTGTACAACGGCTTCTTTTATGACCTTTAACTTACGTGTCGAATATGGTCTTAATAGGTGTGTAGCCTGATACAGCTCCCCTGTAAACCGATTACCCTATTTTACTTCTTCGGTAGCTAAAGGGCCCAATTCTTACTATTCAACATAGCAATTCTTTTCTTTTATCCTTTTTATACCCACCACCGAAGGATGGGGGTATATTCATTTTGTCATTCCGTTTGCAATTCCATTTCCGACCCCATAAAGTATATATATTCTTGATCAGCGTAAAAATCTAAGACAATCTAGACATGTCCGTCCGTCTGTCCGTCTGTCCGTCTGTCTGTTGAAATCACGCTACAGTCTTCAAAAATAGAGATATTGAGCTGAAACTTTGCACAGATTAATTTTTTGTCCATAAGCAGGTTAAGTTCGAAGATGGGCTATATCGGACTATATCTTGATATAGCCCCCATATAGACCGATCGGCCGATTTAGGGTCTTAGGACCATAAAAGCCACATTTATTATTCGATTTAGCTGAAATTTGGGACAGTGATTTATGTTAGGCCCCTCGACAACCTTCGTCAATTTGGCCCAGATCGGTTCAGATTTGGATATAGCTGCCATATAGACCGATCCTCCGATTTAGGGTCTTAAGCCCATAAAATCCACATTTATTATCCAATTTTGGTGAAATTTGGGACAGTGAGTTGTCTTAGGCTCTTCGACATCTTTCGTCAATTTGGCTCAGATCGGTCCAAATTTGGATATAGCTGTCATATAGACCGATCCTCCGATTTAGGGTCTTAGACCCATAAAATCCACATTTATTATCCAATTTTGCTGAAATTTGGGACTAAGTTGTCTTAGGCTCTTCGACATTTTTCTGCAACTTAGCTCAGATCGGTCCAAATTTGGATATAGCTGCCATATAGGCCGATCCTCCGATTTAGGATCTTAGGCCCATAAAAACCACATTTATTACCCGATTTTGCTGAAATTTGGAACAGTGAGTAGTGTTAAGCCCTTCGACATAATTTGTGAATTTGGTTTAGATCGGTCCAGATTTGGATATAGCTGCCATATAGACCGATCTCTCGATTAAAGGTTTTGGGTCTATAAAAGGCGCATTTATTGTCCAATGTGGCCGAAATTGGGGACAGTGGGTTAAATTAAGCACCTTGACATACATATGCAATATGACACAGATCGGTTCAGATTTCGATTTAGCTGCCATATAGCCCGATCTCTCGATCTAAGGTTTTGGGGTCATAAAAGGCGCGTTTATTGTCTGATGACGCCGAAATTTGGGACGGTGAGTTGTGTTAGGCCCTTCGACAATCTTTTCAAATTTGATCCAGATCCGTCCAGATCCGCCATATAGACCGATATCTCGATTTATAGTCTTGATCCCATAAAAGTCGCATTTATAATACGATTTCACTGAAATTTTACATAGTGACTTATGCTAAGCATTTCGACATCCGTGTAGTACATGATTCAAATCGGTTTATTTTTATATATAGCTACTTAAAAGACCAATATTTTGTTATACACAATTGAACAATTACTTGTAGTTATTAGTATTTGGTCCAAATCGGAACATATTTCGATATAGCTGCTATGGGGCATAAGGTATGCATTTTTCACAGGATTTTGACGAAAGGTGGTTTACATATATACCCGAGGTGGTGGGTATCCAAAGTTCGGCCCGGCCGTACTTAACGCCTTTTTACTTGTTTTGCCGAATAAGAGATACCGAGAAAAGAGCTCGACAAATGCGATCCATGATGGAGGGCATATAAGATTCGGCCCGGCCGAACTTGGCACGCTATTACTTGTTAATCAGTAATTCTGTGCTTTTTAAGGGACAGAATCGTGAAAGCAAGTACTAACCTGACAATGTCACTCAATGTTAAAAATATATAAACATTGATGTCGGTTACCAGACCTCGCGGATGCTAAACAAGGAATGATATCAGGCCATGCAGTCCCCGTCTTTTCCCGCTGGGTAGTTGCCCCTCGATACTTGAAATTTTAGCAACTTTGCTTTCAGGCCTTTAATGTTCCCACCCTACTAACCCTTCAACCCCTTCCCGCAGATTTCAATATTATTATTAATTTATTATTTTTATGTGTGTTTATTTTTATTTTAATTAAAATTATATTTCTTATGTGTATAATTTATATGCACGATTATATATGCGTTGCAGTTTTTAATCTGTTTCGTAGTGGTACAAGTCACACTCGTAAATTCCATTTTCAATTCCAATTCAATGCAGGATTTTTTTCTGTTTTGCCAATTCAATTTCAGCATAACACCAAAGACCGAGATAGAGACAGTTATGATTATATGGAAAATATTAATAAAATAAATTAAGCAAAAATGTAAAATAAATAAATAAAATGAAATGAAGTGAAATTTATGTCATACGCATAAAGCAGCCAATAAAGCAATTTGTTGGATGGGTTATGTGAAGCGTAAAAAAATTGCTCCTCTCTGAAATGAAGTTTGAAAAACAAGGTGTACAAGCACGACAACAACAGCAAGCACCAATGCCAATAACACTCACAACAACAACAACAACAACATTGAAACAAATACACTACTATTGTAATAATACCATGTTGTCTTTTTTTTCGCCCCTCCCCCCCTTCAAACATTTATTTGTTGTTTTATATAAAACACATGAAAAAACATGACTTTTTGTTGTCATTGATGCAAAAACAAAAATCGAGGATAATGGAACATTTTACATATTTTGCACATATTTAAAATTTACACTGGAATACAAAATTTAAACTTTTATACCCTATACCACTATTGAGGTACAGGGTATTTTAACTTAGTGCAATTGTTTGTAAAAACCAGAAGGAAGAGAAACGGACCCATTGATAAGTATACCGATCGACTCAGAATCACTTCCTGCGATTTAGCTTCGTGTGTCTGTCTGTCCGTCTGTCCATGTTAATTTGTGTACAAACTCCACTAGCTCCTCGACTCATTGGTTCGACTCATTGATATAAGAGAAGTATCCCCTGTTCCTTAGTGGAATGTTCATGATAGTGATGGTTCATATGGTGTTCATGATGGTGATAGTGATGGAATCGAACCCACGACCCCCGCTCTGGCAATCCACGACACCGGTCATTGATATGAGAGAAGTATCCCCTGTTCCTTAGTGGAATGTTCATGGTAGTGATGGTTCATATAGTGTTCATGATAGTGATAGTGATGGAGTCGAACCCACGACCCCCGCTCTGGCAATCCACGACCCCGGTCATTGATATGAGAGATATATCCCCTGTTCCTTAGTGGAATGTTCATGATATATTTTATTCATTTAGTGTTAATGATAGTGATGGCGTCGAACCCACGACCCCCGCTTTGCCAATCCGAGCACGCTACCAAATTGGCAACAGAGGCGCCTGAGATTGGTTCATATAACAGCTTTATCCAAATATCATCTAATCTAAACCGTACTCCTCATGGACTATGAAGGGTCACACGCAGCTAACAGTGAAAAATATCTGCGAAATCGGGCAATAAATGCGATTTCCATGGGCCTTAGACTTTATATCAAATATTGGTCTATATGGGGGCTATATCAATATATTGTCCGATTTAAACCATATTCTATACCGATATCGAGGAACCCAATTCCACTCGCTATGTAAAATTTTGCCAAAATTGGCTAATATATGGGGCTTCTATGCGCCCAAAACCTTAAATAGGAAGACAGGTATATTAGGTTAGGTTAGGTTAGGTTAGTTTAGGTTAGGTTAGTTTAGGTTAGGTTAGGTTAGTTTAGATTAGGTTAGTTTAGGTTAGGTTAGTTTAGGTTAGGTTAGTTTAAGTTAGTTTAGGTTAGGTTAGGTTAGTTTAGGTTAGGTTAGTTTAGGTTAGGTTAGGTTGGGTTGGGTTGGGTTGGGTTGGGTTGGGTTGGGTTGGGTTGGGTTGGGTTGGGTTGGGTTCGGTTGGGTTGGGTTGGCTTGGATTAGGTTAGGTTGGGTTGGGTTGGGTTCGGTTGGGTTCGGTTGGGTTGGGTTGGGTTGGGTTGGGTTGGCTTGGGTTGGGTTGGGTTAGGTTAGGTTGGATAAGGCTAGGTTAGGTTAGTTTAGGTTAGATTAGGTTAGGTTTAAGTTGCAGTCATTGTGATACCACAGAAACAGAAGAAGCCAGATGCCTTCTAGTTCCTACCGTTCAACCTTCCACATCGCTTTAAAGAGCCCAAAAACTTGCTAATGTTTACATCAGCTAAATCAAACAAGTTCTCAAACAGAAATGAGAACCTAAAGTGGAAATCCTTCGAACTACTAGTGCGGTACACACACACAGAAGGTGTTCTATAGTCTCTTCTTCTTCGTTGTCCTCACAGCTTCTGCAAAAGTCATTACTGGCAACCTGTAGTCTTTTAGGATGTTTTCTGATTAGACAGTGACTTGTGATGACGGACACAATGACTGAGACGTCAGTTCTAGCCAATGACAGCAAAGCAGTAGACCTCTTCAAGTCTAGATTAGGCCACCTAATTGTGGAATGCTCACATCCCACTCTTTGTGACCATCTATCATTCGTGTCCTTCGGGCCGGGTCCTGAAAACTTAGCTTACATGTCGCTAGAGGCATGCCCACAGATTCCAGTATCCCTGGAATGTGTAGGGTAGTTCCTAGTCTCGCAAGTTCATCCACTTTACAATTCCCTAGCATATCTCTGTGGCCCGGCACCCAGAACAGGTGAATTTTGAACAGTTCAGCCTTCTCCTTGAGAGACCTGCGATAGTCGAGGGCGGTTTTTGTGGTCAGAAATACGTTCTCCAGGGATTTAATGGCTGCCTGGCTGTCTAAGAAGATATTTATGGCAATCGTTGTAATGACCTTATATCTTAGCCATTCCACCACTTTCTTAATTGCAAGAATCTCTGCTTGATACACACTGCAGTAACCGGGTAGCCTTTTCAATATGACCAGTTCTAGATCTTTAGAATACACCCCAAAGCCCACCTGGTCGTTTAGTTTGGAACCCTCCATATAGAAGTCCTTGTAACTTCTGTTACCAGGGATATCGTAGTTCCAATCGGTTCTATCAGGAATAGCGGGACAGTAATTTTTATCAAAACGACAGTTATATTGCAGGTATGGAACTTATCTCATCGGACGCCTCCTCAGGTGGTGGGTGGGTAGGGGAAATCTTGTCAGATATGTACCGCAGAAGTAAAATATGCAGGGCGAACCAGAAAATTAGCACAAGCAGCCAGTGATCCGTTTCTACGGACACGAATACGATGGAACTGTGCAACAGGGTCGGCAGCGGATAAGCCAAAGAATGACCAACGGTGGCGCTCGCAGATCTACCATGAAAAAAAAACAAATAAGAGCGTGCTAAGTTCGGACCCACCACCATGGATTCTTCTAAAAATTTAAATAAATTTAGTTGAAGGGCATAATTTTATACTACATGCCAAACTTCTGTCGAACCAGCAAACATTAAAGCTTCTAGGACCCGAGCAAGGACAATCGAGAGACCGGTTTACATGGGAGCTATAGCAGGTTATAAACTGATTTGGACCATATTTGGCACAGTTGTACGACTTTCAATAACAAATAGAACACTACATGCAAAAAAAATTCTCAAGAAGTCAAATCGGGAGAGCGGTTTATATCGAAGCTATATCGGGTCCTTGACTTATTTGGACCGTATTTGGCACAGTTGTACGACTTCCAATAACAAATAGAACACTACATGCAAAATTTCAGCCAAATCGGACAAAAATTGCAGCTTGTAAGGGCTCAAGAAGTCAAATCGGGACATTGGTTTATATGGGAGCTATATCAGGTTATAGACCGATTTGAGCCGTGCTTAGCACAGTTGATGGAAGTCATAACAGAACACTTCGATTTTAGTCAAATCGGGCAAAAACTGTGCCTTTCAGTGGCTCAAGAAGTCAAATCGAGAGATCGGGTTATATCGAAGCTATATCGGGTCCTTGACTTATTTGGAGAGTACTAGGCACAGTTGTTGGGTATCAAAATAGAACATCACATGAAAAATTTCAGCCAAATTGGACAAAAATTACGGTTTGTAAGGGATCAAGAATTCAAACCGGGAGATCGGTTTATATGGGACAATTATCAGGTTATTGGCCGATTTAGACCGCACTTGACACAGTTGTTGAAAGTCATAACAGATCACTGCGTGCAAAATTTTGGCCAAATCGGACAATAATTGTGGCTTCCAGGGGCACAAGAAGTCAAATCGGGAGATCGGTTTATATGGGAGCTATATCAGGTTATAGACCGATTCGGACCGTACTCGGCACAGTTGTGGGAAGCCATAGCAGAATATTACATTTCAGCCAATTTGGACAAAAATAGCGGCTTGTTATGGCTCAAGAAATCAAATCGGAAGATCTGTTTATATGGGAGCTATTTCTAAACATGAACTGATATGACCCATTTGCAATTCCCAATGATCTACATTGGTGTTAAGAATTTGTGCAAAATTTCAAGCGTCTAGCTTTACTCGTTCGACCGCTATCATGATGTGGACAGACGGATGGACGGACATGACTAGATCGACTAAGAACATCGAGACGATCAAGAATATATATACTTTATGGGGTCTTAGACGAATATTTCGAGGTGTTACAAACGGAATGACTAGACTAGTATACACTCTTCCTAAGGTGGTGTGTATAATAATTTTTTTTAATTTTCATACCCACCACCGGGGGATGGGGGTATATTCATTTTGTCATTCCGTTTGCAACATATCGAAATATTCATTTCCGACCCTATAAAGTATATATATATTCTTGATCAGCGTAAAAATCTTAGACGATCTAGACATGTCCGTCCGTCTGTCCGTCTGTCTGTTGAAATCACGCTACAGTCTTCAAAAATAGAGATATTGAGCTGAAACTTTGCACAGATTCTTGTTTAGTCTATAAGCAGGTTAAGTTCACAGATGGGCTATATCGGACTATATCTCGATATAGCCCCCATATAGACCGATCGGCCGATTTAGGGTCTTAGGACCATAAAAGCCACATTTATTATCCGATTTCGCTGAAATTTTGGACAGTGAGTTGTGTTAGGCCGTTCGACATCCTTCGTTAAGTTGGCCCAGATCGGTCCAGATTTGGATATAGCTGCCATATAGACCCATTCTCTGATTTAGGGTCTTAGGCCCATAAAAGCAACATTTATTATCCGATTTTGATGAAATTCGGGACAGTGAATTGTATTAGGCCCTCCGACATCCTTCGTTAATTTGGCTAAGATCGGTCCAGATTTGGATATAACTGACATATAGACCGATCTTCCGATTTATAGTCTTAGGCCCTTAAAATCCAGATTTATTATCCGATTATGCTGAAATTTGGGACAGTGAATTGTGTTAGGCCCACCGACATCCTTCGTCAATTTGGCCCAGATCGGTACAGATTTGGATATAGCTGCCATATAGACCGATCTTCCGATTTTGGGTCCTAGGACCATAAAATTCACATTTATTATCCGATTTTGCTGAAAGTTGGGACAGTGAGTTGTCTTAGGCCCATCGACATCTTCCTTCAATTTGGCCCTGATCGGTTCAAATTTGGATATAGCTTCCATATAGACCGATCTCTCGATTTAAAGTTTTGGGCCCATAAAACTCGCATTTATAGTCCGATGTATCCGAAATTGAGGACAGCGAGTTAAGTTAAGCCGCTTTGCCGAAATTTGAGACAGTGAGTTGTGTTAGGCTCTTCGACGTCCTTCTTTAATTTGGCCCAGATCGGTTAAGATTTGGATATAGCTGCCATATAGACCGATCTTCCGATTTAGGGGCTTGGGCCCTTAAAATCCAGATTTATTATCAGATTTTGCTGAAATTTGGGACAGTGAGTTGTCTTAGGCCCATCGACATCTTTCTTCAATTTGGCCCTGATCGGTTCAAAATTGGATATAGCTTCCATATAGACCGATCTCTCGATTTAAAGTATTGGGCCCATAAAACTCGCATTTATTGTCCGATGTGGCCAAAATTGAGGACACCGAGTTACGTTAAACCGCTTGACATACTTCTGCAATATGGCACAGATCGGTTCAGATTTGGATATAGCTGCCATATAGACCGATCTCTCGGTTTTAAGTTTTGGGGCCATAAAAGGCGCATTTATTGTCCGATTTTGCCGAAATTTGAGACAGTGAGTTGTGTAAGGCTCTTCGACGTCCTTTTTTAATTTGGCCCAGATCGGTTCAGATTTGAATATAGCTGTCATATAGACTGATCTCTCGATTTAAAGTTTTGGGCCCATAAAAAGCGCATTTACTATCCGATTTCACTGAAATTTGATACATTGACTTATGTTAGGATTTTCGACATCCATATCATATATGGTTCAGTCTGTTTATTTTGTTTGGTCCAAATCGGAACAAATTTTGCTATAACTGCTATGGGACATAAGGTATGAAATTTTCACCGAATTTTGATGAAAGGTGGTTTACATATATACCCGAGGTGGTGGGTATCCAAAGTTCGGCCCGGCCGAACTTAACGCCTTTTTACTTGTTTTTTTTTTTGTTTCTTGGTGTTAGTAAATGAAAATCAGAACAAATAAATAATATAATTTGCTGGTTATTACGCATATAATTGCCCAACAGGATCTGAGTATAGGGTGTGTATAGGTCAATGGGAATCATGTTGTAGTAGGTGTTCATGTCCATTCGGCTCGGTGTTGATATACATGTTTGTTTGTTCTGCTTGGTTGTTTTTATTTTTTACTCAACTTAAAATAATAATAATAATATCGATGTTGTAGTTATACACAAATATTGTGTTTCTCGTTTTTTTTTTTGTTTGTTCTGTTTTTGTACAAAGCTAATAAATTTTTTTTGGCTCAGCCAGGCAACAAAAACAACATAATACAATATATTAAAAAAATAAACATTAAAATTTCAGAAATGTGGAGGGAAAAAAAAAATGGTATGCATGTTTTGTACATAACTCTCTCAGCTCAACAACATGAAACACAATTAACATGAAAACATTTCCATAAGAACAACAATCAAAAAAGCGTTTTTTTCGCTTTATATAAAATTTTGTCTGATTTGCCAGATTATGAGGAAGAAATGGGACTCGCTGACTGGCTGATTGTCCGACTGATGGTGCTGCTGCTTTGATGATGCTTTCCAATTCGATGGATATGTATCATGTTGGTGGATGATCTTTGGGGCCTTCGTTGTTGTGAGTTTTTAATTTATTAGTATTTTTCTAACAAAATGTTTTCAATACACACAAAAATCTCAAATAAATTATTTGTTATAGCAATTAATGCCAATGTTATCTGGATCTGTGCTTCTTTTCTTTAGGTTTTTGTCGGCTTATTTTGAGATTTCCCATAACAAGTGGACTTTTGTGAGAATATGGCTTATTTAACACATGTTCGAGTGGGTGGTTTATCTTGGGGTCTTATAGTGGACGAAATCGTTATTCATTTAAATCCGCTTAAGTATTTTTGAATAAATAACAAGTAGAAGCATGCAAAGTTCGAACAGGCCGAATATTGTGTACCCTCCACTATAGATTGCATTTGTCAAGCACTTTGCCCGGTATCTCTTTATAGGATAACGGCCGATCTTTGGCTACCCACCACCTCGGGTATATATGTAAACCACCTGTCATCAAAATCCGGTACAAAATACATACTTTATGCCTCATAGCAGCTATATCGAAATATGATCCGATTTGGACCAAATACTAATAATTACAAGCCATTGTTTAATTGTGTATAACAAAATATTGGTCTTTTTGGTAGCTATATCTAAAAATAAACCGATCGGAACCATATATTGGGTTGCCCAAAAAATAATTGCGGATTTTTTAAAAGAAAGTAAATGCATTTTTAATAAAACTTAGAATGAACTTTAATCAAATATACTTTTTTTACACTTCTTTTCTAAAGCAAGCTAAAAGTAACAGCTGATAACTGACAGAAGAAAGAATGCAATTACAGAGTCACAAGCTGTGAAAAAATTTGTCAACGCCGACTATATGAAAAATCCGCAATTACTTTTTGGGCAACCCAATACAACATGGATGTCGAAAAGCCTAACATAAGTCAATGTGTCAAATTTCAGTTAAATCGGATAATAAATGCGCCGTTTTTGGGGCCAAGACTTTAAATCGAGATATCGGTCTCTATGGCAGCTATATGGAAATCTTGATCGATCTAGACCAAATTGCAGAAATATGTGGAGGGGCTTAACTTAACTCTCTGTCCCAAATTTCGGCAACATCAGACAATAAATGCGCCTTTTATGGGCCAAAACATTAAATCGAGACATCGGTCTATATGACATCTATATCCAAATCTGGACCAATCTGAGTGAAATTGAAGAAGGATGTTGAGGGGCCTAACACAATTCACTGTCCCAAATTGCGGAGACATTGGACAATAAATGCGCCTTTTATGGCCCCAAAATTTTAAACCGAGATATCAGCTTTTATGGCAGCTATATCCACATCTGGACCGATCTGTGCCATAATGCAGAAGTATGTCAAGGGGCTTAACTTAACTCACTGTCCCAAATTTCGGCGACATTGGACAATAAATGCGCCTTTTATGCGCCTAAGACCCTAAATCGGAGGATCGGTCTATATGGCAGCTATATCCAAATCTGAACCGATATGAGCCAAATTGACGAAGGATGTCGATGGGCCTAATACAATTCACTGTCCCAAATTGCGGCGACATTGGACAATAAATGCGCCTTTTATGGCCCCGAAACCTCAAACCGAGAGATCAGTCTATATGGCAGCTATATAAAAATATGAACCGATCTGTGCCATAATGCAGAAGTATGTCAAAGGGCTTAACTAAACTCACTGTCCCAAATTTTGGCGACATCGGACAATAAATGCGCCTTTTATGCGCCTAAGACCCTAAATCGGAGGATTGGTCTATATGGCAGATATATCCAAATCTGGACCGATCTAAGCCAAATTTACGAAGGATGTCGAAGGGCCTCAGAGAACTCACTGTCCCAAATTTCAGCAAAATCGGATAATAAATGTTCCTTTTATGGGCCTAAGACCCTTAATCGGAGGATCGGTCTATATGGCAGCTATATCCAAATCTGGTCCGATCTGGGCCAAATTCACGAAGGATGTCGAAAGGCCTAACACAACTCACTGTCCCAAATTTCAGCAAAATCGGATAATAAATGTGGACTTTATTTGCCTAAGATCCTAAATCGGCGGATCGGTCTATATGGGGGCTATATCAAGATATAGTCCGACATAGCCCATCTTCGAACTCGACCTGCTTATGGACAAAAAAAGGATCTGTGCAAAGTCTCGGCTCAATATCTCTATTTATGAAGACTGCAGCGTGATTTCAACAGTCGGACGGACAGACTGACGGACATGTCTAGATCGTCTTAGATTTTTACGCCGATCAAGAATATATATACTTTATAGAGTCGGAAATGGATATTTCGATGTGTTGCAAACGGAATGACGAAATGAATATACCCCCATCCTTCGGTGGTGGGTCTAAAAAGGATAATGGGTATGAATGCTATTGAAACTATATTAGATTATGGACCGATTCGGACCATACTTGGTTTGCCCCCTATAGGGGGGCTAAAAAAGTAAAATCGGAAGGTCGGTTTATATGGGAGCTATATCAGGTTATTGGCCGATTTGAGCCATATTCAGTACGAATGCTAAAGGTCATAGAATAAGTCTTTGTACAAAATTTCAGCCAAATCGGACTAAAACTACGCCTTCTGGAGGCTGAAGAAGCGTATATCCGAGATCGGTTCCTATGGCAATTATATGAGGTTTTGAACTGATTTGGGCTTTACTTTCCTCATCTGTTGAAAGTCATAGCCAAACACCTCATACAAAATTTCAGCCAAATTTGATAAGAATTGTGCCCTATAGAGGTTCAAGAAGTCAACATCCAAGATCGGTTTATATGACAGCTATATCAGGTTATGAACCGATTTGAACCATACTTAGCACAGTTATTGGAAGTCATAACAAAACACTTCATGCAAAATTTCAGTCAAATCGGATAAGAATTGCGTCATTTAGTGGCCCTAGAAATCAAAATTCAAGGATTTAGGGTCATTTAAGTTTGGATGTTGGATGTACTTCACTCTTAAAAGACTTTATTTGAGCCCGAAATTCCCATGGATTTTGGGAGTGGGAAGACCCACAGGGTGGTAGTTGGTGGGTTAAAGGGGTAGTGTGGACACCCATTGTGGGCTCCCGAAAGTGGGTATGAATTTCATGCTCTACTTTGAAATACCTCTGATTTGAGCCACATATTGCCATGATCGGTAAATATGTGTATCCGATTTAAGGGTGTTTTGGTCCCCCAGACACTTGGCCCTGAGAAAAATATGAGCATCTTCTCTCAAATACCATTTAGGGGAAGTTTATGCGATGAGGCGTCCCCCATACACTAGACCTCAAAATTGGTTATGAAATTCGTTTTCTAATCTCAAATACCTTTCATTTGTGCCAAATACCTTCAATTTGAGTTTATATTCCATAGGCGGCAAACATGTCCGGTTTGGGGGAAGGGGCGGCCACTCAGTGACTAGACCCTGAAAATATATATCAGATTCGTGTTCTTCTCTGATATACCTCTTATTTGGGCAATGGTCAGCGTCCCATCTAAGTTGTGTTATGGGGCTGGGGTGGCTCCGTATATACTTTTTCCTGAATATTGGTGTCAGATTCGTACTTTACTTCCAAGGACATTTCATTTGAACCCCATATTGCTATGATAGTAAATTTTTCCTCTTTGGGGGTGTTTTTGGGGTCGGACGCCCCCCAAACACATGGTATCATATCTGGATATCGCCTTCGTATTCTGCACTCAAATACCTTTAATTAGAGCTCCATATTGCCGTTGTCAGTAAATAAGTCCTAGTTGCAGGGAGGTTTTGGGGAAGGTGTGAACCCCCAGAATCCTATATTTGGATGTCAGATTCGTATTATATTCGCAATTACCTTACATTTGTGTCCCATATTGCAGTGGTCGGTAAGTATGTCCGATTTAGGGGTGTTTTGGGGATTGGGGTGGTCCCCCAAACACTTGGTCGAAAATTGGATATCAGATATGTTTTCTTGTATTCAATTCCTTTTATTTGAGTCTCATGTTGTCTTGATTGGTCTATATATGTGTTTGGTAGGTTTTGCGGGTGGGGCGTCCCCCCTAGGTACCCCACCCGGAATATGGATACTAAATTTTTGTTTTTAGGTTACTATAAGAATGCACACAAAATTTCGCTTAAATCGCACCCCCATCTGAGAGATCTAGCGTTGCTGAAAATTAGGGTAAGGGGGAAGGTCCGCTCCCCCTTCAGAAATTTAAAAAAATGTAGTACCCTATTTTCACTAAGGGATCATTATGCACCATATATGAAAATTTCTAGAAAATAGGTTCAGCCGTTTTTGAGTCTATACGAAACACACAAACAAACCGAATTGATTTTTATACCCTACATCACTACTGTGGTACAGGGTATTATAACTTAGTGAATTAGTTTGTAACACTCATAAGGAAGAGAGATAGACCCATTGATGAGTATACCGATCGACTCAGAATCATTTTCTGATTCGATTTAGCTATGTCCGTCTGTCTATCTGTCCGTCCGTCTGTCTGTCCTTCCGTCTGTCAGTCCGTCCGTCTGTCTGGCCGTACGTCTGTCTGTCCGTCCGTCTGTCCGTTCGTCTGTCCGTCCGTCTGTCCATGTTAATTTGTGTACAAACTACAGGTCGCAATTTTTATCCTATCGTCTTCAAATTTGGTATGGGCATGTTTTTCGGCCTAGAGACGAGACCTATTGAAACTGGAAAAAATCGGTTCAGATTTGGATATACCTTCCATATATATGTTCGTCCGATTTGCAGAAATAATGCAATAAAATAGTCATTTGTTAACCAATTCTCTCGAATTTTGGCAGGAAGGATTATTTTATGACTCACAAAATCAAAACTGAATATTATAGAAATCGGTTCAGATTTGGATATAGCTCCCATATATATGTTCGTCCGATTTGCAGTAATACAGCAAGAAAATGGTCATAAGTTGACCGATTCTCTCGAAATTTGGCAGGAAGGATTTTCTTATGACTCCTAATATAACTGGTGAATATTATAGCAATCGGTTCAGATTTGGATATAGCTGCTATATATATGTTCGTCCGATTTGCAGTAATACTGCAATAAAATTGTTATTTGTTAACCGTTTCTCTTGAAATTTGGTACGAAGGATTTTGTTATGGCTCTCGATATTACTGATGAGTTTCATAAAAATCGGTTCAGATTTGGATATAGCTCCCATATATATGTTCGTCCGATTTGCAGTAATACAGCAATAAAATTGTCATTTGTTAACCGATTCTCTTGAAATTTGGTAGGAAGGATTTTCTTATGACTCCTAATATAACTGGTGAATATTATAGAAATCGGTTCAGATTTGGATATAGCTCCCATATATATGTTCGTCCGATTTGCAGTAATACAGCAATAAAATTGTCATTTGTTAACCGATTCTCTTGAAATTTGGTAGGAAGGATTTTCTTATGACTCCTAATATAACTGGTGAATATTATAGAAATCGGTTCAGATTTGGATATAGCTCCCATATATATGTTCGTCCGATTTGCAGTAATACTGCAAAAAAATTTTCATTTGTTGACCGATTCTCTCGAAATTTGGCAGGAAGGATTTTCTTATGACTCCTAATATAACTGATGAATATTATAGAAATCGGTTCAGATTTGGATATAGCTCCCATATATATGTTCTTCCGATTTGCAGTAATACTGCAAAAAAATTTTCATTTGTTGACCGATTCTCTCGAAATTTGGCAGGAAGGATTTTCTTATGACTCCTAATATAACTGATGAATATTATAGAAATCGGTTCAGATTTGGATATAGCTCCTATATATATGTTCATCCGATTTGCAGTAATACAGCAATAAAATGGTCATTTGTTCACCGATTCTCTCGAAATTTGGCAGGAGGGATTTTCTTATGACTCTCGATATTACAGGTGAATTTATTAGAAATCGGTTCACATTTGGATATAGCTCCTATATATTTGCAGTAATACTGCAATAAAATTGTCATTTGTTAACCGATTCTCTCGAAATTTGGCAGGAGGGATTTTCTTATGACTCTCGATATTAAAAGTGAATATTATAGAAATCGGTTCAGATTTGGATATAGCTCCCATATATATGTTCGTCCGATTTGCAGTAATAATGCAATAAAATAGTCATTTCTTAACCGATTCTCTCGAAATTTGGCAGGAAGGATTTTCTTATGACTCCTAATATAATTGGTGAATATTATAGAAATCGGTTCAGATTTTGATATAGCTCCCATATATATGTTAGTCCGATTTGCAGTAATATAGCAATAAAATTGTCATTTGTTAACCGATTCTCTTGAAATTTGGTTGGAAGGATTTTCTTATGACCCTCGATATTACTGGCGAATTTCATAGAAATTGGTTCAGATTTAGGTATACCTCACATATGTATATATCGGCCGATTATCACTCCTAGACCCACTGCAAACGCATTTATTGACCAATCTTCCCAAAATTTTCTAAAATTGACTAATCTTCCCGAGGTCTATCAAAATTGGTTCAAAATTAGATATAGCCCCACTTTTGTATATATAGAGTTGGTGTAGGGTATAATAAAGTCGACACCGCCCGACTTTTGCCTTTCCTTACTGGTTTATATATAGGAAAGATTTTGACTTAATTTTATTTTTAAAGAATTTTGGTCCACATTTTATTTTTGAGAAAATTTTGTCAACTATTTTTCCATATAAAAAGTGTTACAATTTTGAAACAATTTGAATTTTTTTTTTAAATTTCTTATTTTCATTTTTTTTTAAATAATTTCCCATATATTTATTTCGCTGCCCTTGCTTGATAAACAAACTTTGAGATCCATCAATATCCTTAACACTTTTTTTTTTTTTGGCCAAACTATTTCCATCTTTTGCCTTATTTTCTCAAAATTTATTGTCTCAGCAGAAGTTATGAGATGTGGTGGGAGTACTTAAAACTTTATGTATCTCACATCCCATATCGTTTTGAATAAATTCCTTAATCATCTGTTACAAATATCCTCACACCGCATTCATTACGGCACATAGTACAGCACAGCACCATGCGTCTCATCTTCCACTTAGCACTCAATGCATAAAAGCCACCAAAGGCAAACAGACCCACAGACAGACATTTCGTGCGAGTTGATTTCAATCTTCATCGAATTCAAAATCTAAGCAATGGCCCATAAATAAAATCATTTCATCAAAGCCATAAATCTCCTTTTTCTCTCTTTCTCGCTGTATACGAGGCAGTTAAAATTGCTCGCGTATTTTCAAATCGCATCGACAGCATACATCGCCATTTGGTGGTAGCAAAAAGGTAAGGCTGCAAAGGGGCCTTCTTTTCCCCCTCTCCGCCTTAGTAAAATAATAAAAATCAACAAAATTAATTTTTAATATCACTTTTGCGATTGGAGCAAACTAAGATAGAAAAAAAATGTTGTGACTGCCATAATTGTGATTAATTTGCTGACACAGCTCACCTCAGCACTGAAAATAACGCTCCCCTCATCACTGAAAAAAAAACCAAAATGTGTAACACATCTTGCCAAATATCGTAACGCAAAAGTCAATGTGCAAAAAATGAATTATAACCCCCCGAGTGGAGGAAGTTAAAGGAAAACCTTACAGTTATGGTAGCTTATAACGATTTTCCAATATCACCACAGTAAATATAAAATATTACTTGGAGAGCTCTATTAAATAGAAATAATTCACCAGGAAATTTCGTTAGGTTTCATTTACTTCAAGTGAGGAAATGCTTGGACGGATGGATGCATGTGTGTTATTTAGCGATAATGTGAAACGCAGGCGATAAAATCGAAACACATGAACAAGTGAAGGAAGCTCTTGTTAAGGAAGAAATTGTATGGAAACTTTAAAATAGAAATGAAAACCCCTTTTCATCAGAATCCGGTGAAAAATGCATTCAACGATTCAAGTTAAAGCTCAGTGATAAGGGGCCTCCTTTTTTATAGCCGAGTCCGAACGGTGTGCCGCAGTGAGACACCTCTTTGGAGAGAAGTTTTACATGGCATAGTACCTTACAAATGTTGCCAGCATTAGGAGAAGAAAACCACCGCTGAAAATTTTTTTCTGATAGTCTCGCCAGGATTCGAACCCAGGCGTTCAGAGTCATAGGCGGGCATGCTAACCCCTGAGCTAGGATGGCCTCCCTTACGGTGGCCTTACATCAGTCACTGTGTCAAATTTCAGTGAAATCGGATTATAAATGAGCCTTTTATGGGCCCAAAACTTTTAAACGAGAGATCGGTCTATACGGCAGCTATACTTAAATCTGGACCGATCTGGGTCAAATTAAAGAATTATGTCGAAGGGCCTAGCATAACTCACTGTCCCAAATTTCAGCGAAATCGGATAATAAATATGGCTTCTAACGGCCTAAGACCCTAAATCTTAGGATCGGTCTATATGGCAGCTATATCCAAATCTATACCGATCTGGGCCAAATTGAAGAATGATGTCGAAGGGCCTAGCATAACTCACTGTCCCAAATTTCAGCAAAATCGGATAATGAATGTGGCTTTTATCGGCCTTAGACCCTTTATCGGCAGATCGGTCTATATGGCAGCTATATCCAAATCTGGACCAATTTGGCCAAATTGAAGAATAATATCGAAGGGCCTTACACAACTCACTGTCTCAAATTTCAGCAAAATCGGATAATAAATGAGGTTTTATCGTCTTAAGACCCTAAATCGGCGGATCGGTCTATATGGCAGCTATATCCAAATCTATACCGATGTGGGCCAAATTGAAGAATGATGTCGAAGGGCCTAGCATAACTCGCTGTCCCAAATTTCAGCGAAATCGGATAATAAATGTGGCTTTTATGGCCCTAAGACCCATAATCGGCGGAACGGTCCACATGGCAGCTATATCCAAATCTATACCGATGTGGGCCAAATTGAAGAATGATGTCGAAGGGCCTAGCATAACTCACCGTCCCAAATTTCAGCAAAATCGGATAATAAATGTGGCTTTTATGGGCTTAAGACCCATAATCGGCGGATCGGTCTATATGGCAGCTATATCTAAATATAGTCCGATCTGAACCATATTTGGGTCAGATGCTAGGAGCCCTAAAACTATTGACTGTTTAAAATTTCAGCGAAATGGGGTAATAAATAAAGCTTTTATTGGCTTCAGACCCTTTATCGGCAGATCGGTCTATATGGCAGCTATATCTAAATATAGTCCAATCTGAACCATACTTACGTCAGATTTTGGAAGGCTTTAAATAGCCCACTGTTACAAATTTCAGCGAAATCGGGTAATAAATAAAGCTTTTATTTTTTTTATTCTTCAGACCCTTTATCGGGGTCCGATCGGTCTATATGGTAGCAAATTTCAGGAAATCGGTGTTTTATCCTAAAGTAGACATTTATGCTACATCTCAGAGAAGCTAATATAAGTTACCATTGTAATGTCAATCCTATGGCAGCCGGTTGTTCGTACCGGACTGATCCGATAGATTTCTTCATCGGCAAGAGCTGCCGCCTCAGCGAACAACCCAGCTACAACAACTACAACAACCATTTTAAATGTCACGTTGGACCTTGGTTTTGGTCTTCTCAGATGGCTCTAAGATGGAATCAGAGACAGGATTGAAGATCTACTCCGAGACATTCCTTATCAGTATGTCTGTAAAACAGCCGGACTAAGCTACGGATTTTAAGGCAGATGTATGTGCCACTACGATAGCAACAAATAATATTTGATGGAAGGGGTTACCACCTTCGAGATTTAGGATTTATGTGGCATAAGGCGGCACTCAAGGCCTTATATTCGAGGACAGTGAGGTTGAGGTTTCTGACAGAATATATGCAAAATGCGAATTTGCCCATGAATATTCCTTTGGGGAACAAGGACAAACTTCTCACATATCAATGAGTGCTGTCCAATTCATACTCTTGCTGCTAGTTCTGAAGACTATAGCTAATTCAGAATTATCTCAAGATGCTTACGGTTATTGTGGCCTATCAATTGCCTGTACATTCGACATCCCTTCCAATTCAGATTATGGTGCAGAAGAAGAGGAATAGAATCGGTGGAACATACTTCTCACCTGCCCTGTCATAGTGAAGGCATAGAATAGTTAGAAGAATCGAGTGGTAGATCAGTGTCAAATCCGCACTTCATCATCAGCCCATATCCGTCCGCTTGTCGAAATCTAAAAATTTTGCACCATTCTATGGATTTCACTGACGTTTGACACATTAAGCCGTATAAGACACCTTGACATCCTTTCCAAATATTTTTTAAACCAGAGGATATTTTTAAATAGCTGCCATATAGGCCGAACACCCGATTTACGACACATAAGAGGTCCTATTTAGAACAGTTATTTGTACTGGACGCTTAAGTTCCCCTAGATATGGTCCTGCTAGGACTATATTTGGGTATATGTATATAGCTATCATATAAACCTATCCTCCGATTGAAGGTCAAAGACTCATGAAAGCCAAATTCATTGCCTTATTTCGATCAAATCGGGAGTAGTGAGTTGTATTAGACCTTAGTCCACATCCATATCAGCCGATGATACATAGATGCTTATAGAACCATCTCCCGCAAACATTTCGAGGGTTTCTACGAAATTTGGATGCAAACATGTACAGTCGCACTGGAGGCTTTATTAATTTTTTTTATGACTTTTGATTTGGTTTTAAAATTATTTCCCCTGTCCTGAATTTTGAATTTGCTATAATTTTCCATTTATGTTGCAAAAATTTCTTTGCTGCCCCGTTAAGTTTATCTGACGGTTACCCCAACATATGTTTCTCCTCTGCAAAAGTACTTAAACACATGTGAAAATAACCAAGGCAACTGCCTCTTTATCTTCACTTACAGTTGTGTTCCCCTTTTGGTGTTTTGAAGTGTAATGAAACGAACTTCACGTACAAATAGTGTTAACAATTTGATTTATTGCCGACCTTGTTACATTAAGGCTTTACAGCCATCTATCTATTTCACTTTTTCTCGGCCAGGGCAAAGCAACAACACCTCCACCAGCAGCACCACCAAAAAACCAACGTGGGTTCTCTCTATGGGCTCTAGCTGTACGTACTAACACTAAAAAGTAACCACTCTACTTTATAGCAACAAAACATAAAAGAACACATTTACAGCTTTTCTACTTTACAGACTTATAAATGTAAGTTGGCTTGTGCAGAACTTATTTACCCCCCTCCCCCCCACACACTTTTGTGTTTTCACATCTCACATTGAGATGACGACTACCGACCACCATGTCTCGTATTCTTTGATGAGCTTCGTTGTTGTTATTGTTATTGTCGTTGATGTGGATGATGATGGCTGCTGCTGCTTTTGCTGTTTTTCGCTAGCTAAGGAAAAACACACACATCAATAAGGGGAAACTCGGCAGCCAACAACAATAACAAACATCAACTCAGATTCCAGAAAGTTTGGCCAAAACAATGCATTTATCTGCGAGTGTAAGAGAGACAGCATGCTATTCTACTATCATTCAGGGGAGAATGTATTGAGAGAAAGTTTTGTTGTTGCTATTGCACAGCAGCACTCAACGAAAGCTTATGTTCTGAATGATGGCTATTGTGTGTGTGCGTGTGTGTGTGTACGTTCACTTATGCCGAGTTTATTGTTGTGCTCTACTTATGTCGGACTGCCATAAAAAGGGAGTTTTAACATAAATCAAGCAAACTCAGCCAACAATGAAGGAGAGCAATGCGTATAACACATATTCGTCATTCGTTGTTGTTGCAGTCTGTATGACTCTGCAAGTGGCGATAGTAAGTAGCAAGTGTCGCTTGATGACAGGAAATGCATGGGGTAACTGCCATATTTTAGTTCCCCTTTTTTATGATGGCTGTGCATATAGGGAGGGGAAATTCATCTATACACGATAAGAAGGGGAAATTATGGCAAATATTAAAGGAGATTCTTGTGCAGAGATACCATAAAGCTGATTTCTCCTTTGGGATAGGAGAAATGTTTAAGGAGCATGTCTGCAAAGGATGATGTCCTTAACGAGGGATGTATTGAAAATTTTTAAAATATATTTTGAAGGGTAGCAGTGTTGGAAAATATAATATGCTCGAATATGGGCTATATCTGAGTAAAAAATATGTTCGAATATGGGCTATATTGGGCTACCTTTAACAGACATATAACACAGATATACACCCTCCACCATGGATCGCATATGTCAATTTTCTTTATTGAAATTAACTAAAAAAGAATTATTGAAAAGTCATAAAAAGATATCCCCATGGAGTTTGTATACATATATTTGGATAAGAATTGGTTCCTTTAGATGCTCGAGAAGTCAAATTGATCGATTCGGACCATACCTACATATGGAGGTCACAGTGCAATTATTATCCGATTTGGGTGAAATTTTGTACAACGACTTCTCTCATGAACTTCAACATACGTATCAATGATACCACATGAACAGAAGATGGAAAATGCTTTCTAGTTCCTGTCGTTGAACCATCCAGAACGCTTTAAAAAGCTCAACAACTTGCGAACGTTCACATCCACTAAATCAGAGATGTTCCTAAAGAATTGAGAACCTAAAGTGGAACTCCTTCGGACTGCCAGTGTGGGAAGTTCACACAGAATGTATTCTATAGTCACTTCTTTTTCGCGATGGCGGAGACGTATCCACTGTGCTAGACCCAGAGGTCTCAATGTTAACCCAGAGATGACTGAAACGCATCACATTTCCTCAATATGACGATTTCGATATCTGACAAGGTCAAATATATAGGTGTGATCTTGGATTGGAAACTGATTTCGAAGTGTCACATTCAGGAGCGTACTGAGAACGCTCGCAGACCATGTAGACGGGTCGTAGGCTCGAAATGGGGCCCGAGCCCGAGAATAGTCCACTCGCTCTACAGGAGCGTGATTAGACCAATACTTACTTACGCCTCAGTAGTTTGGTGACTGCTGTGGAGAAAAAGTTCAACATAAGGACGATACAACAGGTTCAGAGAACATGTTGTCTTGGCATAGGCTGAGCGATGAGGACCACGCCCACTGGGGCATTGGAGACTATTCTAGATATCCGACCCATTGACATACAGATTAAGTGTGAGGCAGCCACTGCAGCTATGAGACTTAAGGCGATGGGAGCAGCTTATATTCGAGGTGACGATAGGAGACTTGGAAGGAAGGGAAGAGGTTTGCGATCGGATACCTGAGATGAACCTTGAAGTCGAGTGCGAGGCACTGCTGCCATCGGCACAGTCTTGGATTGACGGAACCCTAGTATTGCCATCTGGAAGATTATGTTAAACGTATGGATCAAAGCTAGAGGACAGAGTTGGCCTAGGAGTCTACATTGAGAACCAGGGACTGAGATATATTGCAGACTGGTTGACCATAATGCGGTCCTGTAGGCAGAGATCCGGTCGATAACGGAATGGAGGTGGTGTGGGACTAACAACCATGACGGTAAGGTCACGAACAGTCTTGTGGTGTAAGAAGGAGATTTGCGCCTTCTCTGAGGATGGCACCATCCGCATCGTTTGGGTGCCACGCCATAACGGAGTAAGGGGAAATGAAAGGGCAGACGATTTGGCGGTAAAGGCCAGAGGACTGTCTTTCGCCTTTCGCGACGACGCAGTCCGAGTTAAGGGAGTGGGCGACGAATGCGCTTGCAACATTGTGGAACAGCGAAACGGTCGCTAGGATGGCGAAAATCCTATGGGGGGATCCAGGTCGTGAGAAGACGAAGCTATTACTGAAAGGAACTAAGAAGGAGTTCAGTATAGGCATTGGTATCATGGCAGCTATTGGTATCATAACAGGACACATAGGACCACTAGCTCACTTATGTAAAATAGGTACGGCAAGTGATAGCATGTGTAGGGCATACGGGGAAGATGATGAGACGTTGGTGCATTTCCTTTGTCATTGCCCGGCTTTCGCGCCTAATAGATACCGGCACTTAAGTGGGGACACTATAACAGACATGAACCAACATAGGGGAGTGGCTTGGAAAACAATTAAGAATTTTGTAAGTAGCACGGAATTCCTAACTTATAATTTCGTTTTCGAGGTTACTTTTATTTTGTGTTTAGATCGCACAACAAGCCGCTTACGGGCTCAGGTGTATGTCCATAGTGGCATGGGGCGGATTAATATCTGCACCCTCATTTCAATCTAATCTAACCTAACCTAACCTAACCACACATAGTTTTGGAATGCTCACAGCCCCCTCTTTGTGACCATCTATCATTTCAACCTGATCCTATAGACATAGCTTACATATCGCTAGAGGCATAGGCGCAGATTCCAGTTTCCCTGCAATGTGTAAGGTAGTTCCTAGTCTCGCAAGCTTGTCCGCTTCACACTTTCCTAGGATATTTCTGTGGCCCGGCACCCAGAACAGGTGAATTTTGAACGTTCAGCATTTACTTTCTTTTAAAAAATCCGCAATTACTTTTTGGGCAACCCAATAAATTCAGTGTATTATATGGTGTCGTCCTTAGTGCGGCTGTGATGCACCAACAAGCTATCCTTTGGATCCGGTGGACTATTAAACAGTAGGTGGAATTGTGAAGCGCTGTCCACCGGACCACAACACCATATAGCATTCTAACAACTGCAGTATATATCGCGGTCTTAGATGCTGCTGCTGGGGAGCATCAGTTCAAAAATATCTAAAATTTTTTCTTTGATGAAAGTGATGGTCTTAGGACTAGTTTTGTGTGAAAAAAACTCCCCAAAAAAGTTCTGATACTTCAATTTGAAAAAGGCTCATTTGCCTAAAATAATGCCATCGTATTCAAAATGAATTAAATTTTTTTTTGCAAATACCGTCCTTCAACGTATTTTATATAGGCTGCCTTTTGGCTTTTGTTATTTCAATTATGCTGCATGCATTTAAAACAATTTCATTTACATTCCATTCTTTTTCATTCCCACTCTGTTGTTGTTGTTGTTGCAGATGTTATTGTTGTTTTTAATTAAAAGCCAAAGAATTATAAAAATTTTAAAATTCAAACCACCAGATAATTGTAATGAATATAAAACAGAGCAACTACAACTACAACAACACGAATACCAAACAACAACTTTGACAACAACTGTGATACAACAACAGCAGCAAAACGACAGCAGTGACAACAAAACAAAAGGTTTGCTGCAATTACAGCAATTTATTGCATTTTTAATGTTGACATTTATGTCAAATTAAATTTAATTGTTATTAAAAAACGCGTAATGCAACAAAAACCAAAATGCAATGTGGCGCAATAACACAAAAAAGGCTCATCGTGGAGGGGGAAAAAAAGTTGCAATTTCACCAAAATAAAACAAACCGGCCATAATTATTGCACAACTATCGAAAATGGCTAACAACTATGCAATAAAATGTGGCGCTCAGTGTTACACTGGGTTTGAGGTTTGAATTAATTTGTATACCCTTCACCATAGGATGGGGGTATACTAATTTTGTCATTCTGTTTGTAACACCTCGAAATATGAGTCTAAGACCCCATAAAATATATATATATATATATTGTCATGACATTTTAAGTCGAGCTAGCCATGTCCGTCCGTCTGTCCGTCCGTCCATCCGTCCGTCTGTCTGTCGAAATCACGCTAACATCCGAAGGAGTTAACCTAGCCGCTTGAAATTTTGCAAAAATACTTTTTATTGGTGTAAATCGGTTGGGATTGTAAATGGGCCATATCGGTCCATGTTTTGATAAAGCTGCCATATAAACCGATCTTGGGTCTTGATTTCCTGAGCCAATAGAGGACGCAATTTTAGTTCGATGTGACTGAAATTTTGCACGTTGTGTTTTGACATCACTTTCAACAACTGTGCTAAGTATGGTTCGAATCGGTTCATAACCTGATATAGCTGCCATGTACACCGATCTGGGGTCTTGTCTTCTTGAGCCACTAGAGGGCGCAGTTATTATCCGATTTAGCTGAAATTTTCCATAACGTTTTTTGTTATGACTTTTAACAACTGTGCTAAGTATGGTTCAAATCGGTCCATAACCTGATATAGCTGCCATATACACCGATCTGGGATCTTGACTTCTTGAGCCACTAGAGGACGCAATTATTATCTGATTTAGATGAAATTTTGCATGACGTTTTTTGTTATGACTTTCAACAACGGTGCTAAGTATGGTTGAAATCGGTTCATAACCTGATATAGCTGCCATATACACCGATCTGGGGCCTTGACTTCTTGAGCCACTAGAGGGCGCAGTTATTATCCGATTTGGCTGAAATTTTGAACGTTGTGTTTCGACATCACTTTCAACAACTGTGCTAAGTATGGTTCGAATCGGTTCATAACCTGATATAGCTGCCATATACACCGATCTGGGGCCTTGACTTTTTGAGCCACTAGAGGGCGCAGTTATTATCCGATTTAGCTGAAATTTTGCATGACGTTTTTTGTTATGACTTTCAACAACTGTGCTTAGAATAGTCCAAATCGGTGCATAACCTGATATAGATGCCATGTACACCGATCTGGGGTCTTGACTGAGCCACTAGAGGGCGCAATTATTATCCAATTGGGTGAAATTTTGCATGACGTTTTTTGTTATGTCCATAACCTGATATAGCTGCCATATACACCGATCTCGGGTCTTGACTGTGCTAAGAATAGTTGAAATCGGTCCATAACCTGATGTAGCGGCCATATAAACCGATCTGGTGTCTTGACTTCTTGAGCCACTAGAGGGCGCAATTATTATCCGATTTGGCTGAAATTTTGCATAACGTTTTTTGTTATGACTTTCAACAACTGTGATAAGTGTGGTTGAAATCGGTTCATAACCTGATATAGCTGCCATATATATCGATCTGGGGTCTTGACTTCTTGAGCCACTAGAGGGCGCAGTTATTATCCGATTTATTTTTTCCATGACGTTTTTTGTTATGACTTTACACAACTGTGTTTAGTATGGTTCAAATCGGTCCATAACCTGATATAGCTCCTATATACACCGATCTGGGGTCTTGACTGTGCTAAGAATAGTTCAAATCGTTTCATAACCTGATATAGCTGCCATATACACCGATCTGGGGTTTTGAATTCTTGAGCCACTAGAGGGCCCACTACCCAAGGATAAGGGTATATTCATTTTGTCATTTCGTTTGCAGCACATCGAAATATCCATTTCCGACCCACCCTATAAATAATATATATTCCTGATCAGCGTAAAAATCTAAGACGATATAGCCATGTCCGTCCGTCTGTCCGTCTGTCTGTTGAAATCACGCTACAGTCTTCAAAAATAGAGATATTGAGCTGAAACTTTGCACAGATTCTTTTTTATACCCTCCACCATAAGATGGGGGTATACTAATTTCGTCATTCTGTTTGTAACTACTCGAAATATTCGTCTGAGACCCTATAAAGTATATATATTCTTGATCGTCGTGAAATTTTATGTCGATCTAGCCATGTCCGTCCGTCTGTCCGTCCGTCCGTCCGTCCGTCCGTCTGTCTGTCGAAAGCACGCTAACTTCCGAAGGAGTAAAGATAGCCGCTTTAAATTTTGCACAAATATTTCTTATTAGTGTAGGTCGGTTGGTATTGTAAATGGGCCATATCGGTCCATGTTTTGATATAGCTGCCATATAAACCGATCTTGGGTCTTGACTTCTTGAGCCTCTAAAGTGCGCAATTCTTATCCGATTGGGATGAAATTTTGCACGACGTGTTTTGTTATAATATCCAACAACTGTGCTAAGTATGGTTCTAATCGGTCTATAACCTGATATAGCTGCCATATAAACCGATCTTGGGTCTTGACTTCTTGAGCCTCTAGAGTGCGCAATTCTTATCCGATTGGGATGAAATTTTGCACGACGTGTTTTGTTATGATATCCAACAACTGTGCTAAGTATGGTTCAAATCGGTCCATAACCTGATATAGCTGCCATATAAACCGATCTTGGGTCTTGACTTAATGAGCCTCTAGAGTGCGCAATTCTTATCCGATTAGAATGAAATTTTGCACGACGTGTTTCGTTATTATATCCAACAATTCTGTCAAGAATGGTTCAAATCGGTCCATAACCTGATATAGCTGCCATATAAACCGATCTGGGGTTTTGACTTCTTGAACCTCTAGAGTGCGCAATTCCTATCCGATTGGAATGAAATTTTGCACGACGTGTTTCGTTATTATATCCAACAACTGTGCCAAGTATGGTTTAAATCGGTTTATAACCTGATATTGCTGCCATATAAACCGATCTGTGGTCTTGACTTCTTGAGCCTCTAGAGGGCGCAATTCTCATCCGAATGAACTGAAATATTACACAATGACTTTTACAATGTCAATCAGCATTCATTTATGGTCCTAATCGAACTATAACTTGATATAGCTCCAATAGGATAACAGTTCTTATTCTATGTTTGTCTAAAAAGAGATACCGCGCATAGAACTCGACAAATGCGATCAATGGTGGAGGGTATATAAGATTCGGCCCGGCCGAACTTAGCACGCTCTTACTTGTTGTCCATAAGCTGGTTAAATTCGAAGATGGGCTATATCGGACTATATCTTGATATAGCCCCCATATAGACCGATCCACCGATGTATGTTCTTAGGCCAATAAAAGCCACATTTATTATCCGATTTTGCTGAAATTTGGAACAGTGAGTTGTGTTAGGCCCACCGACATCCTACTTCAATTTGGCTCAGATCGGTCTAGATTTGGATATAGCTGCCATAAAGACCCATCTCTCGATTTCAGGTTTTGAGCCCATAAAAGGCACATTTATTGTCCGATTTCGCTGAGATTTGAGACAGTGCGTTGTGTTACGCTTTTCGACATATTTCTGCAACTTAGCGCAAATCGGTCAAGATTTGAATATAGCTGCCATGTAGACCGAAATCTCGATTTAAAGTCTTGGCCCCATAAATGGCGCATTTATAATCCGATTTCACTGAAATTTGACACAGTGACTTATGATGGGCTTTTCTATATTCGTGTTGCATATGATTCAGATAGGTTTATTTTTAGATATAGCTACTAAAAGACCAATATTTTGTTATACACAATTGAACATTGACTTGTACCGATTAGTATTTGGTCCAAATCGGAACATATTCCGATATAACTGCTATGGGGCATAAGGTATGCAATTTACACCGGATTTTGATAGAAGGAAGTTTACATATGTACCCGAGGTGGTGGGTATCCAAAGTTCGGCCCATTTAGTTCTTTTGGTTTAGAAACGAAGGGAAAGCTGGACATGAGAATGCTGCTAAAGGCTGTGCAAGTCTCAGTATAACGGATGAAGAATAATAAGGCACCAAATGCCGATGGTTTACAAGCCCTGAACACAAACGAATAAGGCAAACTGTTTCTTTAACTATGGAAGAATTTTTCGGCTTCAAAGTGTGTGATAAGCAATGTATGCAGCATATTACCATTTTATGCAATAATGGCCTGAGATACTCTGATCCAAAACACTGTTCCAAATTAAAGTTCACATTCTAAACATCAACACACTGATATACAACAATCAACCAATGAAAAATTAAATTACATTTAAATGAAACATTGTAGCAGGGAATGGTTGGTTGATTTCCCTAAAAAAAACAGTTTTTGTTGCAATGGCCACTTGTACAATTGTCGCAAATTTTACCCAAAGCTATTACTTGTCTCGTATGGAGATAATTTGATTTTTAATATTGTTGCCGATATTGAATTAGATTTGCCACCGCTAATTAGTCTTTTGTTCATAGACATGAATGCTTAGGCATATATCAAATGTAAGATAACGTTTTAATTTTTCATTTTTCAAAACTCTTTTTGACAACTGTGGAACAATTTAACAATTCCTTCGCGATTTCACCCAAATCGGATGAGAATTTCACCTTAAGAGGAAGTCTAATTGAGAGATTGGTACACATGGGGTCTTAGATCAATATTGATGTGTTACAAACAGAATGTCGAAATTAGTGTATGTCCATTCTACAGTTGAGGATAATAAAAACGTGTGAAGTTCGGCCGTGCCGAACTTTGGATACCCACCACCAAGGATATAATAATCATCCTATTTTTAACTCCACCATTATATCCATGGTTATATCTAAATAGAAGCTCCTCTCGATCATAATTTATTCAGGTCCCGAGAACAAATATACAAGTAACAGTTTCAGAGAAATCTGGCAATAAATCTGATTTTTATAGGATTAAGACCTATAATTGGAAGATCAGTCCATATGACAGCCATATTCCAATGTGAATCATATTTGGGTCGAATATCAAGAGGCTTAAAGCTACTCACTGTTTCAAATTTCAGCGAAATCGGGTAATAAATGCAGCTTTTCTAATTTATAAGCTCAGACCTTCAACTGGCAGATCGGTCCATATGACCGCTATATCTAAATAAAGTCCGATCTGAACCATATTTAGAAAGGATATCATGAGGCTCAAAGCAACTCACTGTTTCAAATTCCAGCGAAATCGGGTAATAAATAAAGCTTTTATGGGCCTTAGACCCTTAACCGGCAATTCGGTCTATATGGCAGCTATGTCTAAATATAGTCCGATCTGAATCATGTTTGGGTCTGATGTTAGGAAGCTTAGAACAACTCAACTGTTTTAAATTTCAGCGAAATCGCGTAGTAATTGCAGCTTTTTGGCCTTAGACCTTCTATCAGCAGATCGGCCTACGTAGCAGCTATATCTTAATATAGTCCGATCTGAACCATATTTGGGTCTGATGTTAGGAGGCTTAGAGCAACTCAACTGTTTTAAATTTCAGCGAAATCGGGTAATAAATAAAGCTTTTATGGGCCTTAGACCCTTAACCGGCAGATCGGTCTATATGGTAGCTATATCTAAATATAGTCCGATCTGAACCATATTTGGGTAAGATGTGGGGAAGCCTACAAGTACTCACTGTTTCAAATTTCAGACAAATCGGGTACTAAATAAAGCTTTAACGGGCTTCAGACCCTTTATCGGCAGACCGGTCTATAAAGCAGCTATACCTAAATATAGACCGATCTGAATCATATTTGGATCAGATAACGGAAGGCCTAAAAATAATCACAGTTTCAAATTTCGGCGAAATCGGGCATTAAATAAAGCTGTTATGTGCTTAAAACCCTTTATTGGCAGATCGGTAAGTTCGAGGATGGGCAATGTCGGACTATATCTTGATATAGTCCCCATATAAACCGATCGCCGATTTAAGATCATAGACCCATAAAAGCCACATTTATTATCCGATTTTGCTGAAATTTGGGACAGCGAGTTGTTTTGGAACCAACGACATTCTACTTGAATTTAGCTTAGATCGGTGCAGATTTGGATATAGCTGGCATATAGACCGACCGACCTCCGATTTAGGGTCTTAGGCCCATAAAGGCCACATTTCTTATGCGATTTTGCAGAAATTTGAGAGAGTCAGTTGTTTTAGATCCTTTGACATCCTTCTTCAATTTGGTCAAGATTGGTCCAGATTTGGATATAGCTGCCATATAGACCGATCCGCCGATTTAAGGTTTTGGACCCATAAAAGGTGCATTTATTGTCCGTTGTCGCCGAAATTTTGGACAATGAGTTAAGTTAAGCCCCTCGTAAAACGTCTGCAATATGGCACAGATCGGTCCAGATTTGAATATAGCTGCCATATAGACTGACCCTACGACTTAGGGTCCTAGGCCCATAAAAGCCACATTTATTTTCCGATTTTGCTGAAATTTGGGACAGTAAATTGTGTTAGACCCTACGACATCCTTCTTCAATTTGGCCCAGATTGGTCCACATTTGGATATAGCTGCCATATAGACTGACCCTCCGATTTAGGGTCTTAGGTCCATAAAAGCCACATTTATTATCCGATTTTGCTGAAATTAAGGACAGAGAGTTGTGTTGGACCCTTCGACATTCTTCTACAATTTAGTTTAGATCGGTATAGATTTAGATATAGTTGCCATATAGACCGATCTCACGATTTAAGATTTTTGGCCCATAAAAGGCGCATTTACTATCCGATTTTGCTAAAATTCGGGTCAGTGAGTTATATTAGACCCTACGACATTTTGTTTCAATTTGGCCCAGATAGGTTCAGATTTGGATATAGCTGCCATGTAGACCGATCCGCCGATTTAGGGTCTTAGGCTCATTAAAGCCACATTTATTATCTGATTATGCTGAAATTTGGATCAGTCAGTTGTGTTAGGCCCTTCGATATCCTTCTTTAATTTGGCCCAGATCGGTCCAGATTTGGATATAGCTGACATATAGACCTATCTCTCGATTTAGGTTTTAGGCTCATTAAAGCCATATTTCTTATCCGATTATGCTGAAATTAAGGACAGAGAGTTGTGTTGGGCCCTTCGACATCCTTGTACAGTTTGGCTCAGATCGATATAGATTTAGATATGGCTGCCATATAGACCGAT